>NC_066622.1:31812640-31984476 GCF_025201925.1 Gopherus flavomarginatus
CTGGGCCGAGGAGCTGGTGGGGCGCGAGATGCCCTACAACCTGACCAGCCACAACTGTGAGCATTTCGTCATGGAGCTGCGCTACGGTGTGGCCATGAGTGATCAGGTGGGTGTGAGGGGGAAGGACAGGGCCTCACGCCAAATCGATTCCACGCCGGAGCATCTCAGCAGCTACCTCTGTTCCTCTGTCTTGGTGCCCCTTCACAGCCCCAGCTGGCCACCACCTTTCCTTTCTGTATTGCAGCTCTGCATTAGTAGCGAGGGGCTGTAGGGGTGGGTGGGGGAAAGCAGGATTCATGCCCCTAGGGCAGAAGATCTTGTCCTGTCCTGTGGCTTCCCTGGATTGGGCTTTTGCAGCAAGTGCTGCTTGATGTCTCATGGGCTGGCCGGACGTCTCAGCTCCTTCCTTCATTTCTGCCTAGGCTGACCAGATGTCCTGATAAAATCGGGACTGTCTCGATATTTAGTTGTTTGTCCCCATTTGTCCTGATATTTTGTCCAGGTCCTTTTTGTTTTTGCTTCGGCAGCAGCACTCCTGCTTTTTTTTTCTCCTATGTGTCCCAGTATTTTGTTCTTGTCATCTAGTCATCCTATTTCCACCTCGCTTGCCCCAAGCCTGTAAATGACCACACATGGGAAACCCCATGTCTGACGGGCACTTTGTTCTGTTCTGCAGGTCACGGAAGCTATAGCCATGGGCACTGTGGGGGTGATGGGCGTGGCGGCAGCTGTGATCAGATCCATGGCTCAGCGACGCAAGCATCGGAAGGAATAGTGGCAGATGGAGGGAGTGGGGTTCGTACCCGCACTGGCTTGGGGCGATTAACCCGGCTCTCATCCTTTATCATCAGATTGTTTTCAGTGCAAGATGAAAGCTAAATGAGATTTCATGAACAAAGCTGCCCCATAGATGATGCCCAGTTGTATCCCAATAAACTCATCTTGAGACCCCTGCATCTTGCTGGCTGGGCTGAAAACATACAGAAATGTGGCTCAGAGCTTGGTGCGTTGTGCTGTGATTTCCCATCTTCTCTCCCAAACTAAGCCGAGCTGGGCTGGCTCAGTGCTTTCACAGATGAGCTCCTGGGAAATTGCACTGATTCAACAGGAGATGTTTTGAGTGAGGTGATCCCTTTCTGATGAGATGTAAAACCAAGATCATAATCATGAAAGATCCCAAGGCACTTTTTTGAAAGAAGCTCTAGGTTTTAACCCTTGTGCCTGGTCAAATTCCCACTGGGATCATTTCATTCTGTCTTCTTACATTTTTCCCTGTAGTTTCAAATGGATGCAGAACTCACTCAGCTTCCTTAGCTGGTGGGTAGTATTGCTGTTAAACACTTGTAGTGTTCCACTCCAGAAGCAGCTGCATCTCAGTGCTGGATGAGGGATGTCTGTATAAATAACCCCCGTGCCTCACCTCAGAGATGGCTTCATCTCAGCTTTGGGTGGATAAACAGCATCTGCCCCCTACCAGAGACAGCTGCATCTCAGCATCGAACAAACAATCCCCGTGTAAACAGCAGTCATGTTGTATCCCAGAGGGGGCTGGATCTCAGCACCAAGAGATCCCTGTATAACTAGCTGCAGCCCAAAGCAATGCCATTGAGCTGGGTGTAAGAACTCACTTTGCTCATCTGAAAATGTATTATTTAAAAAAGAAATCCTGATTTTTGAGCCAATCTCATATCTCTTGCAGCTGCATTCCTGAGGTTGAACATGCGGGGTTGTGGCAATAATGTAACATTTCTGTTTTAAAATTCATTTATATTATTTCTGGCTATTTCCCTATAGCGAGGCGGTGTGGTCCCTCACCCCCCCAGAGAGGGACAAGCCTCTTTGGATACCAAAGTGTGCAGAGCCAGTGAGTCCTGCGCCCACCCCTTAGAGGTCAAGGTGCAGGACAGGAAGTATAAAAGCCCATCCCCAGAGCTCACTTGAGGAGCAGTCAGCAGAGAGGCCATGCCTCCGGCTTAGCTCCTCTTTGGGTGACCCTGGTGACCTACGGCGGACCCGAGGACTGGCCTGACCTGCTGATGCCCAATATTGACCAGAACCTGGAGGCGCTGCCCAGCCTGCCCCTTGCCAGTTACCCAGAGGACCCCCATAGTGCTTAACCCCTGGAGGAACTCCCCGACCTGCCCCTCGCCAGTTACCCAGAGAACCCCATGGTGCTTGACTCCCCCTGGAGGATGTCTGGACCCAGATACCTCCAGAGGGAGAGTTAGGAAGTAGCCTGGGGGCAGCTGACCAGAGTCTGGCTGCAGCACAGCCAGAGCCCGTGTCAGTGTGTTGCAGCCAGGATCCCTACTGACGCAGCAGCAGGCCTTCTGCCGCTGCTAGGGCCCTGGCTGGGACGCAGAGGATTGGGTGGGCCTGCATCCCCCCTGCTACCCAACTTGTAGGTGGGAGTCTCCCCCTCCTCCAGGCTGCTCTGAGCTGAGAGGCTGGGCTGGTTGTTTTCCTGCTTTGCTCAGCCCCTGCCTGAGGGCCTGAGCCATTGACTCTCTGTTGCCACACCCTGACCCAGGGCCTGGGCCTGCTAGTTAAATACTGTTGCTCAGCCCCTGCCTAAGGGCCTGGCCTTTACCTCGCTATTGCCTGCTGACCACAGGCCGGGTGTGAATAACTGTCTGTGTTTGCCTCTCTTGCTGCCGCGGCGAGAGACTCCCGTGGCCAGGCTAATTCTCCGTCCGCAACTGGAAGGAAGTAGCGAGGCAGTGTGGTCCACCGCCACCCCGGAGAGGGGTGAGCCCCAGCCACCCCTCTACATTCCCCTTACAGCACCCTGAGCATATTCTCTCTGTGATGGGGTTCCTGGGGTGCCACCTGGCCTGTGGGACTCTGTCCCTCCAGCCTGGGGTATCCTCACACACTGTGATGCTGTATCAAGTTACAAATCTCTAGCAGGTCCTGCACCTATACAGCCATCCACAGACAGGGACACACCCAACAGAGTTACATGAATGCTTCTCCCAGCCACTCATGTACCATCGATAGGGACATAGGCGCCGACTCCGTGGGTGCTCTGGGGATCGAGCACCCATGGGAAAAAATTAGCCAAGCTCCCCCCCACTGCCTTCCCCCCCCAAATGTGCTGCATCCCCACTCCTCCCCCTCCCTCCCAACGCTTCCCGTCCCCCCACCACCTAACAGCTGTTTGGCGGCGCTTAGGACTTACTGGGATGGAGGGGAAGGAGCGGGGATGTGGCACGTTCAGGGGAGTAGGCAGAGAGGGGCAAGGACTGGGCCTTGGGGGAAGATGGTGGAATGGAACCATGTCTCATCCTGATAGATGGTACAAACTGGTCTCAGCTCTTCAATGCACAGGCTGGAACTCTCCCTCCCTTTGACCACCCTCCCCAGGTCAAAGTCTTTGTCCTCCAAACCTTTCTTCCAGACGATGAGTTGTGGGGGGTGGGATGAGGCCAACCCATGATGTCACTTCCCCTCTTTATAGTTTCTTCCAGCTTGCTGGAAAGATCTGTGGTTGTGACATGGGTGTCTGCCCCCACTGGTCAAGCATTCTCTGTCCTCTAAGTGATCTTTCTAAGGCCTTGGCTACACTCGAGAGTTACAGCGCTGGTGGTGGCTTTACAGTGCTGTAACTCACTCCCCGTCCACACTGGCAAGGCACATACAGCGCTGTATCTCCCTGGCTACAGCACTGCCTGTACTCCACCTCGACAAGAGGAAAAAAGAGAATAGCGCTGGTGCTGCAGCGCCGGGGTGCCAGTGTAAACAGGGAATAATCTTACTACGCTGTAACTGACCTCCGGAAGTTTCCCATAATCCTTTTAAGTAAAGATAACTCTCTTTGTTTTGTTGTGAACTCTGGGCTCCGGGACCTGCTTATCAAAAAACCCAAACACAGCTCCTGTTTGCTGTGAATGAGCAGAGGCAGGGGGCTCCCTTTGGAAGGCCCACAGCTAGTGTTTGCTTGAAGAGAGGGGGAAGGAAGGGGCTTGAGAAGCAGCGGGGCGGGCAGGAGGGCGGGGGGGTCCATTTCGGAGCAGTTGCTTATCTGGTCTGTGAGGAAAAAACCAAGAGGGCTATTTGCTTTCAGTGAGTGACAGAGGGGTGGGGGAGGGGGGTCGGAACGTGCAAGGCAGCTGCTGACAGAATGTCGGCTCCAAAAATCCACTCTCTCTCTCTCCCCCACGCTCCCTGTCACACTCCACTCCACCACCCTCTATTGAAAAGCATGTTGCAGCTACTTGAATGCTGGGATAGCTGCCCATAATGCACCGCTCCCAGTGCCGCTGCAGATGCTGCAAATGTGGCCACGACAATGTGCTGGTAGCTGTCAGTGTGGCCAGACTGCAGTGCTTTCGCTACTCAGCTGTACGAAGACAGGTTTAACTCCCAGCGCTGTACAGCTGCTAGTCTAGCCATACTCTGAGAAGTCTCAGCTCCTGTATACAGCTCCTGGGATAGTGGATTCTCTTTAATGGGCCATCAGCGTGTCTGGCTACTCCACTGTTGTATCTGAAAGGCCGGTTGTGGGTGTTCCCAACCTCACAACACAACACATACATAGCAAAACTTCATAATTTCACATAAAATGACAACATATACAATACAACAGGATATTCATGTTCAACAGATCAAGACCTTTTACATGATACCTCACAAGGCATACTCTGTGCAAAACATATCAATTACATGACGGGTGAGTATGGGGATTCCAGGGTGTGGCTTTGAGGTACACAGTGCCACGCTCTCCTTCCTTGATGACATTTACGGCAATGAATCTGCCTTGCCTCTGGTCTAATTTTAGCTTTTCTTTTCCAGCAATGAGCTAAACAGGTTCCCCAGGAACCACAACAATCCAATGTCCATTCATGCTACTTAGATGCAATGCAACCACCTAAGGGTATGTCTTCACTAGCAATGTTAAAGCCCTGTTGTGGCTGCGCTTTAACGTGGCTATGTAGTTGCGGCACCAGCGCCGAGAGAGAGTCCTCCCAGCTCTGTAAAAAACCACTCCCACAAGGGGAGTAGCTACCAGCACTTGGAGCACGGCTCCCAGCGCTGGTGCACTGTCTAAACTGCCATTTTACAGTGCTGAAACTTGCAGTGGTCAGGGGCTGTTTTTTCACATCCCAAGCGAGAAAGATGCAGTGCTGGAATGTGGCAGTGCGAACAAGGCCTACGTCTCTTTTATCAATTTATGTAGGATTTACGTAGGTGATATGTTTGAATTAGTCAAGGGGAAATTGAAACTGAAATCTTAATTTCTTTAAAACACAGAAACTCTGAGAAAATAAGTCATTCTGCTGCTGAAGCTGAACAAAAATGCCACTTGAAGGGGTAAGTACTTACTGAAACGGCTTGTATATCAGAATAACTTGCATTGGGCTTGTTCTTTATTCACAGATTTATAGAACCATAGCTTCAGGGTCATCCCTAGACATTGTGGTGCCCTACACAGCCCTCCCCACAGGTGAGGGAGAGGCATCCCCAGGCCTCCGTCGGGGGCGGGGGGGGCTGTGCCCAAGGTTTGTGGTGGGCAGGACTAGGCTTGCGGGGCAGAGTGTAACCACTTCTAGCACGAGCTGGTGGAGTGGGTTGGGGTTGAGTCACTCCACTTTCTGACGCCTAATGATTGCAGGGTGGGCCTGACCCCATGCTCATGGGGTGGCAGGAAGTGGAGTGACCCAGCCCCAGCCTGCTCTGCTCTGCTCCCCTGACTTCTGGCCTTGAGACTGGGGGGGTGTGGGGGGGGCAGGGGGAAAGCGCCCCCAAGCGCTCACCGGCAGTGTGGAGCGAGTTGGAGCCTGGTCACTCCACTTCCTGCCGCTCGGTGAGTGCAGGGTGTGCCCGACTCCTGCTGCTGTCCCCCAAGATGCAGCTCAGGGGGAGGGGTGGAGTGGGGCAGGGCTTGGGTGGGGCAGGGGCAGGAAGAGGCGGGGCAGGGCCAGAGCAGGGACTGGGGCAGCTTTCCTGGCTGGCTCAGCAGGCCAGGGGATTGGCCTGGCCACTGGAGCAGCACATAGCTGTGTAGAGCACCAGGAAATTTGGGGCAATTGGTGCCCCAAATTTCCTGGTGCCCTATGCAGCTGTGTAGTTTGTGTATGGGTAAGGATGGCCCTGATTCCAAGGCCAGAAGGGACAGTTGTGATAATCTAGTCTGACCGCCTGTCTAACAAAGGCCAGCAAACTCCCCTGGAATAATTCCTAGAGCAGAGCTTTTAGAAAAAACATTGAATCTTGAGTTCAGAATTGTCAGTCATGGAGAATCCACCAGGACCCTAGGTAAGTTGTTCTAATACTTAATTACTCGCAAGGTTAAGAAGGAACATTTTGACTTTGACAAATTGCCATTTGCGGATGAAAAAACGTCGCATTGAAAAGTTCTGACTAGTTCTATTTCTAAGGAAGCAGACAGTGGCTGCGTACCTTTGGAGGGGATGGATTTTCCAGAGAAACCGGCTCCCATTTAGGCACCTAAATGAAAGGTCCACATTTTCAAAAACGCCCAGCCAGTCAACAGGGAGGTGTGCACTAGCCCGTTGGACAATCCAACCACTTAATCTCGTCACCTCATTATAAACAGGTTCTGATGCACTGAAAGACCATGGGGTGGGGTTAATTTAATTACTAAATGTTTATTCATTTATTTAACAGCATATGTGATTTGCTTACATCCATATAAAAAGAGAGAGAAATACACAGATAAAGGAATTCAGTTCAGGCTATGCGTTATATTGGATAAATGTCATTTTCCTAGAGAAGTTTAATCCTTTTCTTTCAGCCCACCTTTTCTCAGCTAAGTGTTCAGTCAGTGCTCTAATTCAGGGAGTGTGTGTCTCCACTCCTCTTAATTGTTTTATTCTGGTGTGCAACACTTTTGTGGATTATAGCCACATAGATAAGGATTCTATTAGGCTAGGCATTCCATTACACCAACCTCATAAATTGGCTGAAGACCAGGATATTTTGACTCCCAGGCTCTTTCTGTTAGAAATCAGAAATGAAGAAAAGGAAAGTGACCAGGACCAACAGAAAAGAGGAGGAGACAGCTCAGGGCAGTGTTTCTTCCCGCAGAGGAATAAGTGCAAAAGCCTTATCGAAAGCCTTGGGCTGACTGTTCTGTGATCACAAACAGCAAATAAGCAAATCTGATTCCTCTGTTTGCTTCTTGCTGGAATTAGCCTGTGTAGTCATATAGCAACCGTTACAATAACAATCAAACAGCTGGGTGTGGCATGGCTAAGTGCTCTGTAAACACAAATTACTATGAAGGCGCCTGTTTTGGCTCCATAGGGAAGGAGATGTTGAATTCTGCACCTGAAACAACCTGTTACACACAGAGAATATGAGGTGTTCCTGCAAAATGACCAGACCTACCCTTTGAGCCCCCAGTGATTTTTCTGCGAACGTACAAGGGAGTGTGTTGATTAGTTTATGAGTGAAAATTAATTTAATAATGGAACATAGGATGCAGACTGGGTGGGACCTCCTGGGTCACTGAGTCCCATCCCTGCTATCCCCAGCCAGCCCCATCATATCATCCCAGTCACAAATGTTGCCACCTCCACTCGTCCTATTGGGAGGCTGCTCAGGGTCGATCTTAGGGAATTTGTATTTTGGTGCCTCTGGACAGCGGAAAACAAGAGTTACTCCATTTTGAAACCCTTCCCCCCTTACCTGAAAGCAGGCAGCTCACATAGACATGACATCAGGGCAGAAAAATAGCAAACTCTTGGAAAAATTGCGAACAGTGCTAAAGCAGCAGGTCATGACATTGAGTGCAGCAGCAAGTGCTTAACGACAATGTTGGTGCGCGTCCAAAGTCATAACTACAACGATAAGAGAAAGGAAACCATGGAGAGACACCACTGCTGCTTAAGAACTGCTAGCAAGAGCCGCTGTCACAAAAAATTCTCCCTATCCCCAACGACCCATAGACAACTGGCCATTGGAAGCAGGGCACTGCTCATTCAGTATCATCTTGGATTGTATATAATTGCGATTCGGGGTGCTTCTGGCTTATTGCAATAGGGATTTTTGGGCTAATAAAAGACATTGTGTGTTTGAACTGCTTGTGTCAATCACTTTTGGGATGGAGGTGCCGTGTCCTCAGGGAATTCCTGAGACCATCCCAGCACAGTGGACCCTTGCAGGGGGGGAAAGGGTGGGTAACACCCCTGGGTCCCCAGCACCCCCGGCCCTTGCTGCCTCCCTGTGCTTCCCCCTCCTTCAGCCCCCGCTGCCTCCCCAGGCTCCCTACGCCACTATCAACCCCAGGCTCCTCTGCATCCCCCACCTGCATTGCCCCGAGCTCCCTTCTGTGGTCTTGTACCCCAGGGCCACTCCGCTCCTTGCCTCTTGACCATGGTGCCCTGGGCGGTCACCTAGATCACTCACCCATAAGGTTGGCCCTGTGGTTGCTCCAGCACCTCCTTCCTCTGGTGGGTAGAAACATTCTTATTTCCAGCCTCAGTTGACTACTTCTTTCTCCAGTGAAAGTCCCTTGCCACTAGCTTTTGAGTTACTCCAAGCCCAGGGCATCTTTTCCTTTTGTTTCTGATCGCTCAGCAGCTACCGTCTCCCTGCCATTTTGACTGGACAATAATTTTTTCTCCCACAGTGGAAACCCGAGGCCGGAGACCTGATTGAGATTGACCGAGGGTTTTACAAGCACTGGAGTGTCTATGTGGGAGATGATGACATTGTCCATATAACAGGTGAGATGGGTGGCTTTGGTTCCTTGTGTGAAGCATGCAGCAGAGAGAGAGATGGTGAGATACCATACGGATCAGGCCAAGGCAAATGTTCATGCTCTAGATTCTCAAGTACCTATAACTAGTGCTGGGGGACATTTTTCATCCACACTTTTTTGGGGTGAAAAAAATGCAGATTTTATGACACAAACATTTGGCAAATTTGTGTTAATTTCACCAAATTGTTTTGGTTAAAAAATAAACAAACATTCAAAACTAAACCCTCAACATTTTGATTTTTTTAGTTTCAATATTTTGTTTAAAAATATTTAAAAAAACATGTAGACATGCTTGAAACAAAACCTTTAGTTCATCCCAAATTAATTTTTTCCACATAAACTTTGGATTTTCCAAAAATTTTGAAAAAAATCATTTTGAGGCCAACCCAAGACATGTATTTGTCAGAATTGCCAGCTGATTAAAAAAATCCATCATTCACTTATTTCTTCTAATAGCCCACACATTGTGTCTTTGTCTGCCCTCTAATGGCTGTTCTGCAAAGAGGTTTATTAGGAGGCGGCTAGTTAGAGCCTTTGAACACATACATGCAGGGGCGGCTCTAGCTTTTTTGCCGCCCCAAGCACGGCAGGCAGGCTGCCTTTGGCAGCATGCCTGCGGGAGGTACAGGGCCGGTGCAACCATTTAGGCAGACTAGGCGGTTGCCTAGGGCGCCGAGATTTGGGGGCGCCAAAAACGCCCCCAATTTTTTTTTAAATGGTTGAGCAGCCGCTGCTGCTGGGACAGAGAGGGAGTCTGAGCTGCCGGTAGCAGCCGGCAGCCCAGGGTGTCCCCTGGGTCAGGGCGCCGCCGTGGCAGCCGGCAGCCCAGGGTGTCCCCTGGGTTAGGGCGCCTCCGCGGCAGCCCGCAGTCCAGGATGTCCCCTGGGTCAGGGCGCCGCTGCGGCAGCCGGCAGCACAGGGTGTCCCCTGGGTAAGGGCGCCTCCGCGGCAGCCGGCAGCCCAGGATGTCCCCTGGGTCAGGGCGCCTCCGCGGCAGCTCGCAGTCCAGGATGTCCCCTGGGTCAGGGCGCCTCCGCGGCAGCTCGCAGTCCAGGGTGTCCCCTGGGTCAGGGTGCCGCCACGGCAGCTGGCAGCCCAGGGTGTCCCCTGGGTCAGGGCGCCTCCGCGGCAGCTCGCAGTCCAGGGGGTCCCCTGGGTCAGGGCGCCTCCGCGGCAGCTCGCAGTCCAGGGTGTCCCCTGGGTCAGGGCGCCTCCGCGGCAGCTGGCAGCCCAGGGTGTCCCCTGGGTCAGGGCGCCTCCGCGGCAGCTCGCAGTCCAGGGTGTCCCCTGGGTCAGGGTGCTGCCATGGCAGCCGGCAGCACAGGGTGTCCCCTGGGTCAGGGCGCCGCCAGAGGGGGCGGCAGGCAGCTCTCATGGAGCTGCCGGTGGAGCTGCCGCAGTCGTGCCTGCGGACGGTCGGCTGCTCGCGCAGCTCCAGTGGACCGCTCGCAGACACCACTGCGGCAGCTCCACCGGAGCCGCGGGACCAGCGGGCGGGGCGGCGAAATTGCCGTCCGTCTAGGGCGCTCAAAACCCTAGCGCCGGTCCTGGGGATGTCCCCGGTCCTGCGGATTCGGCGGCTTGCCTGTGGGAGGTCTGCCGGTCCTGCGGCTTTGGCGTACCCGCTGCCGAATTGCTGCTGAATCCGCGGGACCGGCGGACCTCCCGCAGGCAAGCTGCCAAAGGCTGCCTGACCGCCACCCTCGCAAGGACCAGCACGGCACCCCCCCCCCGCAGCTTGCCACCCCAGCACGCACTTGAAGCGCTAGTGCCTGGAGCAACCGCTGGATAGATGTTCTTTAGCTCGCTTCTTGAACATAGCACTGGAAGGGGCCTTCTGGGTCATCGAGTCCAGTCCCTGCTAGCACAGCCAACCCTCTCATAGAATCCTGGTCAGAAACTTATCCGGCTCCATCCTCAAACTAGCTGGGGGTGTTTGCCCCTCACTCTTCCAATGGGGAGGCTGCGCCAGAACCTCCTTCCTCTGAGGGGTAGCACCCTTCTCCTCTCCAACCTCAACTGATTCCTGGCCAGTTTATCCCCCGTTATTCTTGTGCCAACATTGCCCTTTAGCTTCAATCGCTTATCTTGCTGTCTGGTGTTCCCGTAACAGTTCCCCTGAGCCCCCTGCCATTTTTGCGGTTTTACACAATCCCATTTTTCCCGTTTCTAAAAAGTGTTTAAAATGCATTTTTTCTCTCCACTCTGCTTTGATAGACCCTACACACACAGGAGGGAAACTGACTACGTTGGGGAAACAGGGCATGCAATTGTGCCATTTAATGCTCAAAAGCAACAGATCGAGACAACAGATTTCTTTTTTCTCTCCTGTCTCTTTTGGTTCTAGTCATTTTCAAGTGACATTTCTGACTAGGGCTGCTTGAAAAGTTTCCAATGAAATCTTTTCCCATCTGAAACTGGAGTTTTGCCATGGGAAAAAATAGCTCTCAGTGGAAATTTCCAGCAGGAGAATCAAAACAAAGCATATTGTTTCAGGCCAACATTAATCTTTTCCTCTCTCTCATTTGCCAGGATGCCTTGTGTGAGTTTTAGTTCTGGGTCTCTCCTGCTTTCCATTTCCCCATGCGCCCTGCTCCCCATTGGAACCACCTCTTTCATGAGGCACAATGGCCGTCTCTGGGGCTGAGGTGCGGCGGGCCATCATAGGGAGCCCATGAAAGACCTGGAACTACAACTCCCATGAGGCCCACAGCTGCTCAGATATGTAAGCGGGGAAATGGTCCCGCTATTGTGGGCAACTTTCCTGGCTTATGCACTACCCTGGTGAAGTAGGCTAGCAAAAGGATGTGAGCCCTCACTCCCACTTGCTTTACCTCAAGCCAGGCCTGACCTAGAGGACTACCCTTCCACGCTCCTGTGTGGCAGAGGCCTCGTAACCCCAACAAGGCTGGGCCCAAGATTCCTGGGGAGGGCTCAACCCCCAACCTTGTTGTGGTCACTTAAGGCAGGGTCTAGGGTGTCCCCACTCCAGGGTGCTCTCTCTGCACTGGATGCTTCCCTGACCCACTGATCAAGAAGCTCTGTCTCTCTGCTTCTGCTCAGTGTCACGCTTGTGACTAGGCCCTGCGTGGATACAAAAACGTGGATCCACATCTGCCAGAATCAATCTGCGTCTGACCTGCGATCCACTCGCCTTCTTTTATGTGTACTCGCATCCGCACCACACCCGCAGCAGCTTCACAAGGGCTAGTAGCAACGGGGAGGAGAAGGGGGTGAGAGGGGTGGAGATGAGTGGGTGGGGTCTTGCAGGGAAGAGGTGATGCCAGGGCAGGGACTAGAGGTAAGGGGTGGCGTAGGGGCAGGGTCTCAAGGAGAAGGGGCAGTGTGGAGGCAGCACAGAGGTGGAGTCTTGAGGAGAAGGGGCAGTGTGGGGGTGGCGCATCGCATACTGCTTCTGGGGGCTCATGAGTGATAGCATGGCAGGAGCAGTAGTATATGTTATATCACAGTGGGGCAAAGGGTTGGGGCGCCACAGCCCCGCCCACTTCAATCCCCATGAGTAGGCATGGGCCCCACCAGGGACAGCAGGTTTGTATAATTTTTTGGCAGTGCCTAGAATGGGTCCAAGTTCCACACCTGCCTAAGGCTCTGGGAGGGAGTTTGGGTGCAGGAGGGGCACAGGCTCTGGGATGGAATTTGGGTGCTGGGTGCAGGCTCTGAGCTGGGGATTGAGGTGTAGGAGGGAGTGCAGGCTCTGGGAGGGAGTTTGCGTGCAGGAGGGGGTTTGGGGTGCAGGCTCTGGGAGGGAGTTTGGGTGCGGGAGGGGTATGGGCTCTGGGAGGGAATTTAGGTGTTGGGTGCAGCTTCTGGCCTGGGACGGGGGTTGAGGTGCAGGAGGGGGTGTAGGAGGTGGTTTAGGGTGCTGGGTGCGGGCTCTGGGCTAGGGCAGAGGGTTGGGGTGTTGGAGGGGATGCAGCAGGCAGGTTGCCCTGGGGCTGGGGCAGGGGGTCAGAGAGGAGAACTCCCCCCAGCCCTCTCCCTACCGGCAGCAGTGAGCTCTAGGGGGACGGGAGGTCCTTCCCTGCCCCTCCTGGCATGACACTCATCCAAGCCCCCCCAGCTGCTGCTCAGGCCGTCCAGCCAGGATAAGCCCCCCCTCACTTCAGAGTTGCCTGCCGGGGGTGGGGGCAGCCATGTAGCTCCTCCCCTCCTCTTCCGCAGGCACAGCAGCTGCCTCAGCCTGCCCCTGACACTGCTCCCTTGTAGCCAGCAGCAGCTGGCAAGGAAATGCAGCATGGAACTGGAGGGGGCAGCTGCCCGCTGCCCAGGGGAGGCAGGGATGCTCACGGGAGGCATGCCAGGGGAGGCAGGAGGAGCTGGAGGAGAGACTTGGCTGTGAACATTGGTGGAGCCGGGCCCACCCCGGGCCCTGAATTTGCTGGAGCCCAGGCACCATGGGCCCATACAGCTCGCTGCCTCTGGACCCCAATGCCCAGGAGCCAGTGCCAGTGTTGCCGGACCAGGCCATGATTGGGACACTAGTGCTGCCCAAGGGGCCTGATGTGCTGCGGTGAGTGGATGTTGGACAGCCTCAATTCCAGCCTGCCCAGCCCCAGCCACTGGCCGCTGCTGCTCCTGAGTGCACCGCGCCCCCCACCCGGGTGCCCGAGCTGGACGCTTTTGGCCAGGCACTGCCGGTGAATAGAGCCCTGCACGGTTGTATCCACAGCTGATCCATGATCCACAAAAACGATCCGTGGATATATGCGGATTTGCAAGGCTCTACTCATGCCTCCTCTTGGCTTCCTGCTTCCAACACCCATTGCCTAGCCCCTGCTGAGCCACTTCAGTTAGCTCTGGCCTGGGCATGCAGCTTAGCATCTTGGGTGGAAGTCCCACTGTCTACAGCTGGTTTAAACCGCATTAAGGCGCTTCATTGCTCCTTATGTTGAGCCAGAAAGAAGGTGCTTGACATCCCCATTGGCTCCAGTGTCATTGTCTTTGGGTCTAAGACCCATCGTGATGGCAGCCATTAGCACTACTGAGCATGGCAATAGGATGTAGTGGGCACCAGCAGGGACAGCTGGAAGGTGGGTGTGGGCTCTGGCCATATGAATGAACTCATAGCCTGCCTTCCTGTTTTCAGTCTCCAGGTCTGACTGGAATGCCTGACCGGGGCTTTGCTAGCTCTAGCAATGGCAAGGCGATAGTGAAGAGCGAGCCCCTCGAATGTGTTGTAGGGAACTGCAACTATCGGGTCAACAACAAGTATGACGGAACCCGGCAGGTTTATCCGGTGCCCGAAATCATAGTCCGGGCAAACAACAAGGTTGGGAAGACGTGGACATATCATGACTTTGCTAAGAACCGTGAACACTTTGCTAATGAGATTCGCTACAACAAAGCAAGAAGTGACCAAGTATGTAACGGGCCAGGTGTGCGTTATTGTTCCCTGTGTCTGTGGGGTAGGCAGGTCCACGTGCTGATGCCAAGCAAGGCAAACAGGGCTGAGGGAGGAGCAGGGAGGGGACAGCAGCAGGAGGCCAGGACTCCTTTGATAGATGTAAGGGACTGTTAGTGGGTATTAGATTTCTGATGAGATGAACATCGAGGTTGTTCCTTTGCCGACTGAAATTTCTACCAGGCCTGGCTTAAAACAATTGGGGCTCTAAAAACACTATGACCAGCACTAGCCCTTGCCCCTCTGCAGCATCAGCCTCCATGCCCCCTGCTGCCAGCCCCCAGGCCACCACAGTGACATCACACACAACCCCCCGGCTACCCCAGCCAGGGCCGGCTCTAGCAATTTCGCCGCCCCAAGCACGGCGGCACGCCGCAGGGGGGCGCTCTGCCACTCGCCAGTCCCGCGGCTCCAGTGGACCTCCCGCAGATGTGGCTGCGGATGCTCCACCGGAGCCGCGGGACCAGCGGACCCTCTGCAGGCATGCCTGCGGGAGCTCCACCGGAGCCGTCTGCCGCCCTCCCGGCAACCGGCAGAGCAGCCTCCGCGGCATGCCGCCCCAAGCACGTGCTTGGCACGCTGTGGCCCGGAGCCGGCCCTGACCCCAGCAGCCCCTATGCATCTCCCATTGCCATCCCTCACCCCCTAGTACCACTCTTCATGCTTTCCCCCACCTCAACCCCCTGCTCTGCCACAGACTTCATCTATGACCTTGAGTCATTTAGTCTCACTCTGCATCAATTTCCCCAGTTATACCATGGGGATAATGGTACTGTACTGCCTCCCAGCGGTTTGTGAGGACAAATATACTGTTTGTGAGGCACTCAGACATGACAGTGGTCAGAGATGTACAAATACCTAGAAATACCCACTGAGCTTCTCTGAACAAAATCAGACATCTACAACACACACAGCCTGATGGGTGGATATTTTTCCAGTCCTCAGCTGATGCTCCATTTTAGTCTGAGCTGTTTGCCAATATTCAGGGCCTTGCTAGCTTGATTCCATTAGGAGAAGAAATGGATAACACAAGTCAGTCCTACTCTTTGGTGCAATCCTATGTCTTTACAAAGGATGCACAAAAAGCCCAGTGTCCCTGAACGCAGTAGGAACAAACATAAGCGCTGACTTCCTCTGTTCCCGGGTGGTGCTCTACCCCTACTCCACCCCAGACCCCGCCCCACTCCACCCCTTCCCCCAAGCTCCCACTCCTTCCTGTCCCATTCAACCCCCTCTCCTGCCTATTCCTGCCCCTGCTCCTCCCAGCGCCTCCTGCATGCCGCTGAACAGCTGATCACGGCTGGCAGGAGGTGCTATGAGGGAGGGAGAGGAGCTGATCTGCAGGGCTGCCCATGGGTGCTAAGCACCCACTATTTTTTTTCCCCATGGGTGCTCCAGCCCCGGATGCCAACTCTGTGGGTGCTCTAGGGGAACAAACAACATTTGCCAGTTTCCTTGTTCAGAAAACCAAGCCAGTTTCAAGCAATGATTGGGACCTGGTGTTGCAGTATCCTGTCCCCTGATTGGTCCTCTGGTCAGGTGACAGCCTGGCTCACTGATCTTGTTAACCCTTTACAGGCAAAAGAGATATGAAGTACTTCTGTTCTATTAACTCTTACTTATCTGTTTATGATGGGGGGGAAAGCCCATCTCTGCAGGACAGTAAGGCCTAGTGGTCAGAGTCCATAGAGATACCTAGGGTTTGCAAGACAGTAAGGGCCTATGGTCAAAGTCAATAGAGATACCCTGGGTCTACCAGGTAGAAAGGCCTAGTGGCCAGCATCATTAATGATACTTTGGGTTCGCTAGCCGCAAAGTCTAACAGCCAGAGTCAATGGAGATACCCCTCTGGGCATGGCTGTATAGCCTAGCAGCTGGAGTCAAATCGCCCTCTGGGAGCTCACCCTGGCACACATCCTCCCCCTCAAAAGGGGCACCCAGTGGGGGCTATTCTTCTCCCCCCTCCCCACTTAGCCTCAGAAAAAATGAATCAGCATTGGCACGTGCTTTCCCAGGGTGATGTAGTACCTGAAAGTCATATGATCGTAGAGCAAGATTCCAGCGCATGATTCATGGGCCTGTGTCCTTCATACTATTTAATCATCGCAGGGGTGCATGGTCAGCGATCAGTCAAAATGTATTTCCTAACAAATAATACCGCAGAGCTTCTATGGCCCACTTAACGGCCAAGGCCTCTTTCTCAATAGTTGAGTAGCTTGTTTCTCTGGGGAACAGCTTGTGACTTAGGTACCGCACAGGGTGTTCTTCCCCAGGGAGCAGGGTCAGGAGTTTGCCCCGCTCCACAGGTGCCATAGCTCCACACGGCTCCCAGAAGCAGCAGCACGACCCCTGTCCAGCTCCTACGCGTAGGGGCAGCCAGGGGCACAGCCCCCGCAGCTCCGATTGGCTGGGAACCACAGCCAATGGGAGCTGCGGGGGCGGCACCTATGGACAGCTGCCGGGCTGCACCTCTGCGTAGGAGCTGGAGAGGGGACATGTCACTGCTTCCAGGAGCTGCTTCAGGTAAGCACTGCCTGAAGCTTGTGCCCCTTCCGGGCCTCAACCCCCTGCCCTGATCCCTCTCCCACCCTCCAAACCCCTCTGTCCCAGCCTGGAGCCCTCTCCTGCACCCTCAACCCCTCATTCCCAGCCCCACCCCAGAGCCCACACCCCCAGCCAGAGCTCTCACCTCCTCAACCCAACCCCTTGATCAGAGTCCCCGCCTGCACCCTGAAAATCCTCATTTCTGGCCCCACCCCAGAGCTCCACACCCCCAGCTGGAGCCCTCCCCCTCACTTTCATGAGCATTCAAGGCCTGCCATACAATTTCCATACCCAGATGTGGCCCTCAGGCCAAAAAGTTTGCTCGCCCCTGCCCTAAGAACTAGGAATTCCAGGCCTGTTATTGCATCCAGATCCTGGTGTCTGAAAGCAATAGCTCCTACTAGCAGTGGTGGAAGGCGGGAGCACTCAAAGCTAGCAGCCAATCACTCTGGGCAGTTTACCCCTGAAATTTCCAAGCCCCAGCAGGGACCTAAAATCAGCACAGAAGAGTCTAACCCACATGCAATATGGCCAAAGAAGCAGTGTATTCCCAGGTGAGCATAGCAAATCTTGTTGTATTACAGTAAAACCAAAAGGTTCCAAATGACTTAGAGGTTCTCATTATGACCTGTGCATTATTAATAGTATTCGGATAGTGTCTATAGGCCCCAATTAAGATTGGTGAGTCCATTATGAGATCTACGTTATGGTAGCGCCCAGAGACCCCAGCTGAGATCGCGGCCTCGTTATGCCGGGTGCTTGCACAGACAGTGAGATACAGTCAATGAATTTACAATCTAAATAGATGAAGGATTATCATCCCCATTTTACAAATGGGGAAACTGAGGCACAGACTGGCAAAGTAGCTTGTCTAAGATCAGGCAGAAAGTTAGTGGCAGAACCAGGACCAGAGAACTCAGGAGTCCTGACACCCACTGTCCTGTTCCTCCCAGAGCTGGAAATAGAATCCAGGAGTCCTAACTCCCAGCCCAACTTTGCTCTAGCCTCTAGACTTCCCTCCCCTCTCCCCTGGTGCCTATTAAGCATGGAACATGTCTATTTATGCTCTCTAAGATTAGAGCCAACAACTCAGCAAAACTCAGGTGAATTTTCATGTGAGAGGGGGCCAAAGGCACCTCCATGACCCCAGGGCAACCCCCCCACCCACTCCAAATTGCTTGTCAAGATTTATGCATCTGTGAATTGCACTTAAAGCTATACCTGAAACATGCATTGTAGCTGGAGGGATAATACAGCAAGTCTCAGCCAAGCAGAGGGGTAGTCCCCATGCCACAGCCTTTCCTTGCTCTGTGCCTCACTTTCCCCATCTCTCCAATAGTACCAACCCAGTTCCCAGCATGGATGCAGGAGTTGACGTCTGTCCAGGACTAGGTACAATGCTATTATGCTGTTGGATCCTATGCATGCTTCTCCCCTCCCAAGTGGGCACAGCAATCCGGGACACAAATCCTCGGAGCTGGATGGATTTAGCCCGTGTTAATCTGCCTGCTCAATCTGCTGCTGCTACTCAGCTTCTCTGCATCAGTAACCGCGAGTCACTGGCTGGAACTGTGTTACTGAGCTGATTGATAGAGGGCCTGGCTTCACACCCCCACAACTCCCTGGGCAGAACCTGAGCCCCAGCACAGACCCAGTCACTCGCCAGCTGCCTGACGATCGGAAAAGCTGGAAAGATTCTTCCAGTTCAACAGCTACTTCAGGCCCAGCAGCCCCGCTGGTGAGTAAGCCCTTCCCAGGGATCCTATGGGATGGGGTGGGTTGTGGGTAGGCATCCCACAAACCCTGAGCTGCTAGGCTTCCCCAGGTCAGGCCCAGCCCCAGAGCCAGGGCTGGCTCTAGCCATTTCGCCGCCCCAAGCAGGGCGGCATGCCGCGGGGGCACTTTGCTGCTCACTGGTCCCGCGGCTCCGGTGGATCTCCCACAGATGTGGCTGTGGAGGGTCCGCTGGTCCCATGGCTCCAGTGGACCTCCCACAGGCGTGCCTGCGGCTGCTCCACCGGAACCGTGGGACCAGCAGACCCTTCGCAGGCACGCCTGCGGGAGGTCCACCAGAGCAGCCTGCCGCCCTCCCGGCAAGTGGCAGAGCACCCCCGGCAGCATGCTGCCCCAAGCACGCGCTTGGTGTGCTGGGGCCTGGAGCCGGCCCTGCCCAGAGCTACTGTTCTAGTATCCTTCTGGGGTAGAATCCAGGAGTCCTAGTTTCCAGGACACCCCCTACCCCTGGTCTAACCACTAGATTCAACTCCCTTCCCACAGGTGGGGATAGAATTCAGGAGTTCCGAGTCCCAGCCCCCTTTCTAAACATTAGACCCCACTCCCCTCCCGGAGTTGGGAAATGAACCCAGGACTCTTAACTCCCAGACCCCACTGGTTCTAGAACCAAAGAGGAAGAAACTCCCACTCCAACCAGGGCATCCTCAGGCTGTCTTGTGATTGCAGCAGCTGTGGAAGAGGAGGTGTGGGGGTGAGGGGTGGAGAGGGCAGTGTTAGGGGTAGTTATGTCAGCACCTCCCTGCCCCATGTCTCCTCGCCCCCTGAAGATTGCCTGAGCTCAGCTGGGCCTGGGCAGAGAGGGTGTTTCTGTATTTACAGCAATAGGATGGGGTGGGGCTTTATTGCAAAGGTTTAGAAATTGCTGCCTGTGATGGGGGCCTGGGGTGGGGTGGGGAGTGGGTTGAAATACATGGGTGTCAGTTCAGTGATTGGTAGGAGAAGGGGATTACAGAGAACAGGGCCTGCCCGGGAGCCCTGAGGCTCTACACACACTGCAGAGTTTACACACACACACACACACACACACACACACACACACACACACCCCTTACCTGCAAACACTCACCTGCACCCCAACACACATACCATCTGCAGGTGCTTTCTACCCCCACTTTTACTTTCTGCACTCACTCCTCTACCCCCCACCCACCCACTTTATATGTGCTCACCTAACATACACCTTGTCTGCATACACACGCTGCCCCCGTGCTGCTCCACACACAATACACTGGCCACACATCCCACCCCCCAAACTTTCCACAATCTACAGAGCATGCAAATACACAACCCACCAGCACACTGCACACACTCATTATATACACACACACTAGTACCCCAACAGATTAGACACACACCAACACATTACACAGCCCTTCACCACCACCCCATGGAACATACTCACATCCTGTTGCTGGTAGCACATCAGTGCATTACACACACACCCCAGCACAGCCCATACCCACAGACCAACTGTCACACACAAATGGGCACCTGACATCATGCATTTAAAACACACAGCTGCAGTTAACCGAGTATGAACACTTCCTACCAGCCATTCCCTGCATCTCCTGCTGCTACCCCAACTTTGAAAGTGGAGTGGTGTCTAGTGGTTAGAGCAACAGGGGGCTGGGAACCAGGACTCTTGGGGTCTACCCCTGCCTCTGGGAGGGAAGTGGGATCTAGGGGGCTCAGTAGGGGGCTCTGGAGTTCTATTCCCACCTCTTACAGTGGAGTGGGGTTGAGTGGTTACTGCCTGGGAGACTAGGAATCAGGAGTGCAGAGTTTTGTTCCCAGCTCTGGGAGGGGAGCAGGTCTGGGTTATTGCAGTGCTTTGAGACCTTAGATGGTTAATGCACTGACCCCTTTTAAGCTATTACAGATTATTCTACGGGGCCAAAGTCTCTGCTCATGTCAGCCTCTGAATGTCCATCCCTTGGTTGCCTGGGCGAGAACTGGCTACTCGCAGCAGGGCTACTATCTGTGAGCATTACTGGAGCCAGTGGCTCCTTAGTTACTCTGAGGTGTGCAGGGAAGCCCTGGCCAAGGGGGTCTCAGCCTTTTCCTTTCAGAGCCCCCTGGAACATGCTATAAAAACTCCAGGGCCCAGCACGGGGGGGAAAACCAACGTGGAGCTTGGGGGAGGGGGTAGTTTGACTTCTGTTGGTGGGGGCAAGGGCTGGCAGGGCTCAGGCCAGCTCCACGCAGAGGGGTCCAGGGATGGAGTACCACCTCCACCCCCGACTCAGGGCCGGCTCCAGGCACCAGATTAGCAAGCAGGTGCTTGGGGCGGCTACTCCAGAGAGGGGCGGCATGTCCAGCTATTCGGCGGCAATTTGGCAGAGGGTCCCTCATTCCAGGTCTGAGCGAAGGACCTCCCGCTGAATTGCCGCAGATCACGCTCGTGGCTTCTTCGGCGGCTGCTTGGGGTGGCAAAACCCCTGGAGCCGGCCCTGCCCCGACTCACCTCAGCAGGTCACTCTATAGGCGCTGACACTCTAGAAACCAAGCAAAATTCTATTGACCACAATTCTGCCTGCCCTCAAGCCAGCTTCCTGCTTTCCCAGAATCCCCAGCCCTGAACTCTTGTCAGCTTTCAGGTTTGGACCCTTCTGTCCTCATAGCCCTTCCACTGCATTAGTCAGTGGTAAAGCCGTTGTAGGGAAGGAGAGAGGAGCATTTGGAGCAGGCACGGGGAAGTCAGTCTGCGTGCACGTGGCTGGAATGTTAGCTGCCGTTGCAGACAGTTCTCTTAAACAGAGATCCAGTTCAGTTTTAAAAACACGGAGCTCTCACGTTATTATGCAGCACATGAAACAGCCATGGGTGGAAACTGCACGTTCCAGTCCCATTAGTTGTAATGTGCTCTTGGCACACAGAGCTGCCATCCAGCTCCAACGCTTATTAAAGTTCATCTCATCAGGGAACGTCCTGTGACCTTCCAGGGGTTTAGCGATTGAGCTGGCCATGGGAGGAGGGGCTCAAAAGCAGAGCCACATGTGGCCTTAAAGCTGACTGGGTTGCAAACAGCAAGAGGAGGGAGGAGAGCCCTAGTGGCACAGTTGGAATGGAATCAGCTCTCTCAGGGGTTCTAGCACTGGCATGGCTTAGATGGAGGCAGTGCATTAAATTAGTGCTTTTCAAAACTTTTTTTCTGGCGACCCAGTTGAAGAAAATTGTTGATGCCCACGACCCAGTGGAGCTGGGGATGAAGAGTTTGGGATGTGGGAGAAGGTCAGGGCTCTGGGCTGGGGCCAGGGATGAGGGGTTGGGGGTGCAGGAGGGGGCTCCAGGCTTACCTGAGGTAGCCCCCAGTTAGTGGCACAGTGGGGGTGCTAAGGCAGGCCTCCTGCATGTCCTGGCATCATGGACCACAATGCTCCCTGGAAGTGGCTAGCAGCAGGTCTGGCTCCTAGGCAGAGGCATGGAAGTTGCTCTGGACAGCTCTTGCCCACAGGCACTGCCCCCCGCCCCGCCAATAGGAGTTTGAAGCTGGTGTCCAGGGCAAGGGTAGCGCATGGAGCTTGGTGGCTCCCCTGCCTAGGAGCTGGACCTGCTGCTGGCTGCTTCTGGGGCACAGTGTGGTGTCAGAACAGGTAGGGACTAGCCTGCCTTAGCTGGGCAGCACCACCAATGTGACTCCGGTCTGGTCAGCAGCACTGACCAAAGCCGCCATAACCCAGTGCCTTACATTCCGTGACCCAGTACTGGGTCACAACCTGCAGTTTGGAAACCACTGCATTAAATCGTATGTACAAAACATCACACATGGAGCGAGTGTTACCCTCTGGCAAGTGTAGGCGAGGGTCTCCCTTCTGTGCTGATTCACTGAACTGTTACAGCCCCCAGTTGTGGAGCTTTGACTCTTTAGCTCAAGCAGTAGCAGCTCATGTTCTGGGCTCTGGAACTCCCTGGCTTGATCCCTGGGGTGCTGCCAAAAGGGTGACCATCAAATTAGCAAAAAACATGGCAGCCACCAATCCACTTACCATAATTCCTGTTAGCAGCCCTTTGATGTGGGCTGGGAGCGGTTTCCAACAAGTTAAGTATCAGAGGGGTAGCCGTGTTAGTCTGGATCTGTAAAAGCAGCAAAGATGCATTCGACGAAGTGGGTATTCACCCAGGAAAGCTCATGCTCCAAAACATCTGTTAGTCTGTAAGGTGCCACAGGATTCTTTGCTGTTCCAAGAAGTTGTATCTTCATTCTCAGGCAGGAAGAGGATTTAGCATTATCCTGAAGAGGCCTGGTTTTCTGGGCATGCCGGCTAGCTCAGAGATACAGCAGGATGATTGGAAGTGTCACTTTTATGCACCTGGGGTAGCTGTTCCTGCTCCCAACACCATCCATTGGCCAGTGGAAACCATGAGGGGAGACCATGGAGCATCATGGGATATGTAGTCTGACCAGGAAACAGAGCTTATAAAGGAGAATGGCAGTATGAGGGGCCTGAACTACAATTCCCAGGAGGCACCATGGCAGCTCAGCAAGAAGGAAAACCATGGTGCCTCCTGGGAATTGTATCCAGCCAGGGATTCTGGCCTGTAAAATCCTGGGAACTTGTAGGATTGCAGTGGCATTTTAGAAAAGAAATTTTGGGGGTTCTGGATGAATTTTCCATTTTTTTTTAAATCTTGAAATTTTCCCTGGAAAACCGACAGACGTTTTCCAACCAGCTCTTGTTTCCACATTTCAAGAAGTGTTTCATTGCAGAATGGTTGGATTCAAAACAATCTTGGTTTTGAACTGCATTTTGACGTAAAATTGACATTTTGACTTAAAATGGCATGCCAAGTTAAAAAATGTTGTTTAAATCATTGTGTTTTATTTCAGAACACTGAATCCAAACATTTTAGTTTTGAGTCCCCCACCCCTGCCTCCAAAAGACAGTCCATTTGTTTGGGGGCGGGGGGAACAAACATTATTTTCCCCCAGCAGACAATCTATTTTGATGAAATCACCATTTGTGATGGGAAATGGTTGTTCAAACAAATTTCACCCAACATTGATTATTGTATAGTAACTTATTTCAGTCCATATAAGTGCTGCTACTGTTGTTATGCAATGGGCCAGATGACAGCTGGTAGAAAGTGCTACACTGATTTATGGCCACCAAGAATCGGGACCCACATACTTTAACTATTTGATCACATGTAATAATATCTAGCTCTCTTACCTAGTGCTTTTCATCAGTAGATCTCAAAGCGCTTTACCAGTATCATTATCCCCATTGTACAGATGGGGAAAAGTGAGGCAGAGGGGAATGGACTTCCCAAAGGTTATTCCACCGGCCAGCCGCAGAGTAAGGAATAGAACCCAGATCTGCAGAGTCCTCAAGGTTTGTCTACACTGTAAGGCATAGCTACGCCTCTGCAGCTGAGCCACCATAGTGTAGATACTTCGTAAAACAATGGAAGGGAATTTTTCCCATCACTGTGGTGATGTTAATCCAGTTCTCTGAGAGCTAGTAGCTAGGTCAATGAAAAAAAAAAGAGTTCTTCCATCAACCTAGCTGCATCTAAAACTGGAGGTTAAGTTGACCTAACTACAGCATTCAGGGTGTGAAGTTTATCACAGCCCTGAGCAACTTTGTTCCAATTTTTAAGTGCAAACCGGGCCCCACTCCAGTGTTCTATCCATTAGATCACACTGCCTCCATGTAACGAAATAGTAGTTAACATTGGAGACTAGTTGGAAAACAATTCCCTTCCCCCCCCCGCCATGGAAAAACCCAAAGCAAAGGAAAACAAAATAGTTCCCCAGTCCCCTGACGAGTTCAACTTTCCACAAAAAAAGTGAAATTGGAACCATTTCAATTAGGAAATGGGACTCGGGTGCCTCATGCTCCCGTTCTCCCTTCCAGGCCAGGCTCTCTGGCTGGACTATATTCCCCACAATGCACCACGATATTTCCTCTTGCTGAGGGCAGGCAGTGCATCATGGGATTCCTGGCCACAGTGAATTTTCAGCCAGCTCTTATCACAGATCCATATGCTCCCACTGGGTGACATTCAGCCCTTTGTAAAGGGGCCAGCACAAGGCTTAGTCTTAAGTAGTACATAGGATTTGTGCTGGAACACCGAGTAATCCATACCTGTCCCTGATCCACAGAGGCTATGGCTCTGTTACAGCTCTTCATTTGAGAGTCTGGCTCTTCAGCTCACACTGTAAAGACGTGTGTTTAGCCATAGACGTCCCCAGTTCAACCCTTTGCGTTGGTCAAGATGGTGGGGCTGATGGCTAAGTGGGGGCATTAAGGACTGTGAAATTTCACCCTTAAGGAGTATATGGGGCTTCAGTATTAACTGCTATAACATTATGTGTTATCCTCTGGAACTCATTGCCACATGATTTCACCAAGGTCAATTTCTTCCTATCCAAGCCACAGCGAAACCAGATTAACTCTGAACTTGGTTGGTATTCATCTTTGCCTGCCATTGCTTACCTCACATGATGCCTTTCCTTCCCAACCCAGCCATGTCCAGGGAGCAGACTGAGTCAGTGGTGAAGACAGTGGAGACCCTGCTGGCTGAGGCGGAGCAGCTGAAGAACCATTGCCGGCGCCAGAACGAAGACATCAAGCTGATCATGGAGGAGCTGCAGCGGGAGAACAAGGAACTGGCTCAAAACTACGAGCAGGCTGAGCACGACATGGAGGAGATGCACAAGGCTCTCAGCGAGCTCATGGACACCAAGATAGCCTTTGAGGCACGCGAGAGGCAGGTGCGCAAGCTCAGCAAACAGCTCTGAGGCAGCAGGACATTTTCACCCAATGGGAAGCACCATCTCCATTCCACTCAGGGACATGGATTCCCCCCCACCAATCACACTAGTTTTTTCTGTCTGGTGAGGGCTCATCACCTAGACGTCAATTCACCCCCAGTGGCTCACAGCCTCCTCATAGGATCATCACTGGCTTAATTGCCACCCACCCACTGGTTGACAAGGTCTCAGTTCACCCCCATTTGTGTTCATCACCTCAGCGGTTCAGTCTCCCCTTAAGGCTTCCATTGATATATTGCCCATTGTGTGGCCATAGGAGGCTTCAGTTCAGCCACAGTTGCATCCATCACCTCTGGTCTCCTAATTGATCCAACCCATTGCCAATTAGTTGCATTATGTTAGCGCGCCCCTACTGAGATCAGCCCCTTCAACCAGCACTGTCCCTGTCATACTGTAAACAAGAGGAGTCTTTTCCCAGCCCATGTCACAGCTGGGGAAATGGAGGCACAGAATTGGCAGTGACTTGGCTAAGGCTGCACAGGAAGTCTTCCGCAGAGCTGAGAACTGAACCCATGCATCCTGAATCCCAGCCTGTTGCCTAGCAAGCAACTAGAGAGGAATGGGGGCCTTAAGTGCGGTGTGGGGTTTGCTTATCTGGTTCTAGGCATGGTGACCAACTCCTCAGCCACTGTAAATCAGCATTGGTGTCAAGGAGGTGTGTGCCAATACATACCAGCAAATGAGCTGGCCAACGGCCACACAAGCATCCACCCCACACCAAGTCAGGGTGATAACATTGTTTGATCATGCGTGGCTGAGACCAGCCTGTTACAGTATTGAAAATCGGAGGATTGTAACAGGGGTTAATCATGCATGTAAGACAGGGCCAGCATGCTGCAGTTCCGTATAAGAATCAGGGTTACAACTGGATCATGTGCACATGGATAGGATCAGCCATGTCTAAAGAGAACATATACTGATCCCTGTCAAGCTGTCCTGCAGTGGCTCAGAAGCATGAGTACCAGCCTTAGGCCAGACTGCTAAGAACCAGGGCACAAATCGCAAACTGGCAGTGGGTTCTGCACTGTGATTTCACCAATCAGTCATCAAGTGTGCACTCCTCACGCACTATAACAGCCTAAACATGGAGTCACAGACAGGCCCCTTGAGTACTCTGTCTTGCCATGCACATAAGCTTACCTTTGTGATAGATGGTCCTATACACCAGAAATCACAGTAATATTCAGGTCCCCAAGACTAGTCACTTACCCCAGATCCACTGTACCAAAGACAATACTTGTAGCCAGTCCTATAATAAACTATCTAAAGATTTATTAAATTATACAGGAAAAGGAAGTGAATTATTGACAAAGTTAAAGCAGGAAAACAGATACACACAAGTGAGTTCCAATCTTAAGGTTCAAAAAGGTAATAGAAGCATCTATAATAAACAGGCCCACCGACAGCGATTCCAGGCCCCAAGGCAGAACAGTCAACGGGCCCCCTAGAAGGGATGGCTGAGGTTTGATTTGTGCAGGGTGGGCTGGAGCCAGGCCCCACACTGCTGCTGCCCTGGCGCAGCCTCACCACATGGGCACAGAGCTGGACCACGGGGTGCATGCACAAGCCGCGGATGTTTGGGTGGTGCTGCGCCGGGGCTGCCCAGGGCAGCTGCCACTGGCTGTGCGCGCTTTTCCAGCACAGCCAGGGCTTTCACATGCCTGTCTGGCTGCCTTCACTGCCACCGGCACATAGGCGCCAACCCTGTGGGGTGCTCTGGGGCTGGAGCACCCATGGGAAAAAGTAGTGGGTGCTAAGCACCCACTGGTAGCCCCCCCTTCCAAAACCTCTTCCTCCCCCAGTGCCTCCTGCTTGCCAGTGAGCCCTGCCAATCCGTACCTCCTCCTGCCTCCCATTGCCTACCACGGATCAGCTGTTTTGCAGCTTCTGGAAGGGCTGGGGGGAGGAGGCGGAACTGGGTGGAGAAGGGGAAGGAAAGAGGTGGCCTGGGTGAAGCTGGGGAGTGGGGAAAGCACCCCCCAGCAGATTAGAAACTTGGCACCTCAGGATCTTTTACTTATGCCTGGTAATTCTTGTCCCGCAGAGGCGAAGCAGTAAGAAGATACAGTTCCTCCTTGTTAGGGCTTTTTCGTCCCTTCCTCACTTTGAGCTGCAAGCTCAGCTGATGGGAGGAATTCACTTGCAGGATTCATCTTCATGGGGGGGTGGGGGGGACCAGAGAGTAAACAACGTTTTTGTCCTCTTTAATGTTCCACTCTAGTCTGACTGGCATGGATGGGCCTTTCTTGTCAGGCAGGATATAATCCTTCCATGGCCACCAGCATTTCACACTAATTAATCCAACGTCTCTCCCTTGTCTGGGGATTTACAGTTACAGAGGCTTAAACTACAAATGCTTTAATGTAACCTTACAATACAGGATACAGTGGCTCCAAGCGAGATTACTGTATGCAGCCACTCATAAGCATTCAATCAAGTCTAAACACTAAACATATTCTTACAATTCTAATACCTCTTTTCCCAATACCAACACAAGGTGAGGCAGACTGGGTCCAGCCATGTATTTGTCAATGTCCACTGAGGCATGGGGACTGTGGCATAAGCTAGCACCTGGTCTGCCAACATCACAATCCCATCGATACAACCAAGCCCCTGTATTATTCTGTTCTACCTTAATTTTGCTGCATACAGTCCCTCTGTGTAATTGGCTGGGTGATCCATTGCAGACTTACAGAAACCACAGTGGAGATGCCACAGCAGCTCAGACCAGTGGGACCAGCTAGCCCCACATCCTGTCTCCAAAAGCTGCTAGGCACAGCAGCTTCAGAGAAAGGGGCAAGGAATTTCCATCTGGGGTTGTTTTTATTCTGTGTCCATTTAACCCCTCGGGGTCCTTCCCCTTTTGTACGTGATCAGCAAATAAAGAGCCTGGTTTCTCAACGGGAGGCGGGGCTTGCTGCCGATGGTGTGAGGAAGGTGGCAGATAAATGGGGGAACCGGTTCCCAGAGTGCCTCACTCTCGCTGCACTTACTCTGGCTTTAGGCAGCCTGGCTCTAAGAGACCGGTGTTCAGCATGTGGCTATGGGAGCTAACCTCATGCAAAGCCTTTCCTGGGGAAGGCAGGGGATCTGTAACACCACCATGTATGGAGAAGCCAACCCAGTGCTAATCAGGGGGATTAGCTCTGTATACAAGGCCTGTGTGCTTAAGGGAGGGGGAGGGTACACTGAAGCCCACATCCCCCAGTGTAGAGGTAGAGCTTCATCCACAGTTACACCAAGGCCTCTAAGCCCCTCTTGTGGGAAACCAATCCCTGAGAACAGCTGCTGGTGTAACTGGATGAGAGCTGGTCAAAGTTTGGAATTTTCTGATAGAAAAATTCATCTTCTGTAAAACTGAAACTCTTAGTGAAGTTGTTTGGATTTTGATGAAACTGATTAAAAAAAAAATAAGAAGTTGACTGTCAAAAGGTCCTGTCTTCCAAAGAAAAAATTATAGATCTTCTGTTTCACAAATTTGCTTCTTTTTTAAAAAAAATACAAGATTGAAAATAGTGGAAATAGAAACAAAAATGTTTCCATGACAAAAAAATCCACCACATCCCCACAAAGCTGGTTTTGCAATATCTTTGCAAGTTTTGGCTCTGTCCCAACACAGGAGGATTTTCACAGGATGGAGGAAGCTGTTTCTGACCAGCGCTCAACAGGCCATGCCTGAGCTATGCAGCAAGGACCAAACTTGGGATTGCCAAGCAGGCACTTCTGCTGCCTGAACTATGTTAGCTGAGGCTGTAATAGGTTTGTCAACTTCCTGTGGCTCAGCCATCACCAGCTGAAGACAGACCACCAGGCTAAGTGGGTGCAGGTTACACCTGTGAGGGGGTGGATTGGGGATGTGGCCAGTATGCCCTTCACTATGGCTGGTCTCTGCTTGCCTCAAGGCCCATAGGGCCACAGGGAGCCAGCAGGCCCCACAGTACAGGTGGGAAAAGGACAAACATCTTAAAGCTACAAGCACAGGAACTGGAAATCAGAGGCCAAGAGGCTCAAGGTACCAAGGTGTTTAACTTTCACATGGGACAGCTCCTCACCCCACCCCAAGCACTCTGCATCTCCCTCCCCCCGTGCCGGTGGCTCAGCAGAGACAGAGCATTGCAGAAAAGAGACTTTATTACAATTAAAATAGCAAACAAACTAACCTTGATGGAGAACAAATATTCATGCCAAGGGAGAGCTGGTGCCCAGGGACATAACCAAGCCCTTTAGAGCAAACCATATGGCAGCTGGAGAGAACCAGATGGTCCCACTAGAACCATTCGGTGCATGCCCAGTGCTGGAACCTGTCACTCCATGCAAGGAAGAGTCCCGTCACCATTTTGTGCCACCCAGGAGGGCACTGAGGATGCCTCTAGGACCACCCCATGCTTACCTGCTTCTGCCACCCTGTGCAAGGAAAGGCCCATTCCTTAGCATTCACTGCAGTCTTCTAGCCAGCCCAGGCCATGGGGGTTCAGGTAAGTGGAGAGTCAGTCAGAAGGAAGACTGGATTATCTCACTGAGGCAGCCCCACCACCCCATGCAATAGTTCCTTCAAACACACAGGGCCCAGTCCAGTCCATGCAGTCTGAGCAGAGCCCACAAGACTCCTGGCAGTGAAGGGGTCAGGAGAAGACACTGTAGAGTGTGACGTCACCCTCTATCCACAGCTCTGTGATCCGGTCCCAGGAGACCCAAGGCGTGTCAAACTGTCCCAGGGGGATCCCGTTGAGTGCCAGTTTGAAACTCCCCTCCTCACAGACGAGCAGCAACTAGAAGAGGATTGGCAGAGAATGTGATGGCAGGTATGGGCCAGATCCCAGCTGGTGTTAATGAGCATCACTCCCTTGGAGGAGTCAGTGGAAACAAGACTACCCCAGCTGAGGAGGTGAGCCTGTATTTCTGTAGCAGTTACAGCCCCCCACCCACTCCCCAGTTGGCTTGCTGAGATGTAGCCATCTCTGGAGCGGAACACCACTCTCCCCTACCCTCTTCACATGGCTCTGCAGAGCTGCAGCCACCCTGTAGGGTGGGAAGACAAGAGCCGGGGAACAATAGCTTTGGCCTGGGGAAGATGGAGGGAGGATTCTGATCACGAAACTCCACTGTCTGCCTGTGAAGGACTGAGGCAGCCCAGGGGTTGTAAGGAACTGAAGCTCTGGGCTCCAGCTTCAACCCACTCTGCTTGAAATTTTTCAGGGGCAGTGGGCCTGGGAGGAGGGGGCTCTCAGTCCTTCTGATGAGCTTACGGGGCATGCTGACGGCAGCTACCCCAGTGCAGGTGATGGGGCTGCAGAGAATGTGTGCAGAAGCCCTGTACTCTGTTCCTTCTCCCTGGGCTACATGCAGCCCCAGGTGACAAACAGTGCTGGGTCTGCAGTGGCTGGACCCCCAGGAGATCCTCCAGGTAGTATTACAGCCATAGCCAGAGCACCCACAGTGGCAGCAGGCAGTACTGCACCCTGCACTGCCTCATTCCCAGCTACACATAGGCCATGTCCAGACTAGGAATTAAAATCGATTTTAGATACGCAACTTCAGCTACGGAATAACGTAGCTGAAGTCGAATTTCTAAAATCGAGGTACTCACCAGTCTGGACGGCGCGGCATCGATGCCCGCGGCTCTCCGTGTCGATTCCGGAACTCCGTTCGGATTGATGGAGTTCCGGAATCGATGTAAGCGCGCTCGGGGATCGATACACCGCGTCCAGACTAGACGCGATATATCGATCCCCGAGCAATCGATTTTAAACCCGCCGATGCCGCGGGTTAGTCTGGACGAGGGCTCAGTGATGTTATTAGTCAGCCTGAGCCCCATTTGCTATGCCTGCAAGAGACAGACCCTGCTCCTTCTGTGCCAACAGAGCGTTACCTCAAAGAAGCGCTGGGGATGAAAGGGGAAGCAGGCTGCCACTTTCTCTGCATGGCTCAGGCCCTCATCTGGGAAGGAGCTCCACGTCAGGGCTCTGGTTCTGAAGCAGGTGCTGAGTCTTAGGGGCACATGGGAAGGGTCTTCCCTCAGGCTCAGGCTGAATCTGCAGGGTAGGTTTAGTTCAGAGACATGGTAGGTGGTGGAGGCCACCGGAAGGTTGCACACGCACCTGCATATTTTGTGTGTGTGTGTCACAGCTGACCCCTGGTGGGCAGAGCATGTATTTATGGAACATGGTGCATGACTACAGGTACAGTGAAACACTGCTATAAGGCGCCCCATGAAAATGCAAATTTGGATATAATGCGATCATAAGGTGGCTCCGGCCGCCCCAAGCAAAAAGAAAAAAAAAAGTGCCTTCCCCACTGCCTCTTCCCCCCTACCCCCGCTTCTCCTTTTGGCAAGAAGAGCCGTTTTCCTCCCCAGCTGCTCCTCGCTCTTCCTCTGCCCCTTGCACGTCTCCCCTGCTCTCCGCAAGTGTTTCCCTCTCTCGCTGCATGGCTGAGAGCCCCTGCTGCTGGAGCAGGCTGACAGCCGGGAGGGATGCTACAGAAACAGTGGCACGAACTCTGCTCTGAATATCAGCAACTCCTCAGCGTCAAACACTGCAATTAGCTCTCCAGGTGGAGGGGAGTCGGCTGAGTGCCTTTGTACAGATCTCTCCAGAGCTGCTCCAGCCCCAGTCTGCCGGTCCCAAAACTCCGCTTTTGAAAGTCCAAACCCAGCCAGCCATTCTCAGGCTAGTTCTGGCTCATTTAATAGGTCGATTAGCTTGTGCTGTCACTAATTATTGCTACATCCTTTCAGTTACTGTTATGGGCAGTTCGCAAATGCAAGTCGTTTTCTGCCCAAGAGAAACTGACCAGCTGGAAATGGTAGATTTTCATAACCCCGCTATACCGTGACCCCACATTTATCACGATCCCGTTTTTTGGGCCCCAATTATTGTGTTAAAGCAGAGTGTCACTAGACTTTCCTCTAAGAGCTGCAGCCAAAGACCTTTTCACTGATGCCATTCACCAGGATTCCCCTTTGCTTCAGCAAGATTGTCATGGGTTCCAGACCTGCCCAGGACAGCAATTTATGCGTCTGCTTCAGCACAGTTTCCAGGGCTCCCTGAGGAATTCCCCGGGCGGATCTCTCTGCACGGCACAAGCCAGAGGTCAGACTGGCTGATCAGAATGGTCCCTGATGGGTCACACCTAGTGCAGCAGATATGGAGCTGGGGGTTAGATGCTCGTCAAGGGGGAGTGAGGTTTGGACAGATACTTACCCCTCTGGTACTGGGCAAACCAGTCCCCTCACTGTAATGGTGTCTCTTGATGCAAGTCCATGGGGGAGCGGGTGGCAGTATGGCACAGCCTGCGGAAGGAAAAGTCCAGGTGCCACTATTAGCCTTTAAGCCACAGAAGTACAAGCCCCAGTGGGATCCTATGTAAGAAGCCATTGTGCGGGGGGGAGAGAAGAGGTCTGGGATCAGGCCTGGGGTACCCCAAATTATCACTGGGACCAATCCAGCAGGCCCCCCACAATACAACCCTCCGTGGTTAAAGCACAGCAGTACTGGCATCCTGTGCAAAAGTCCCCTCTGCAGCCCATCCCTCCGCACAGAACTTCTGCTAGCAGCTGCAACCTGCCCCTCAAATTTCAACCACCCTGTCAGATCAAACCCAGCTGCCTCACAGGTGCAGGAACCTGCCCGTTAGAGATCACAGAGACAGGCTTCACTCACCAGCTTGGAGCTGTTCAGCTGCATTGGCTAAAGGGAGGAAGGAGAGGAGAAAAAGTTAAAAGGACAGAGCTGCACTTGCGTGAGGACATGCCTGTTGCACGTGCACACAGTCCTCCACTAGCTGTGCACACAGTGAGGGGTGAAGAGAACAGCACACACCCCCATGCCCCCTCCCCCAGAACAGTCTGTAGCTCAGAACCACCTGCATGGGGCTGCGTGGACAATTCAGCTTCAGACAGGCTGTTGCACTGCTGCAGCGATGCATTATTAGAGGCTGAAGACATTGGGCCAGATTGGAGGCTCTGGCACCAGCTGCATTCAGAGAACAGCACCAGGCACAGCACAGATCCCTAGATGGGTTGCTACAGGACCCAGGATGGTATGTCATTCCCTCTATGCTAACAACCTCTACTCCTCCGATCTGTCAGCTATGAGATGCAAAAGGACCACAGATTGGAAGCTCTTTGAGGCAGGGACTGGGTTTTTGCCATGTGTTTGTACAGCACCTACCATGATGGGTTCCTGGTCTGTGACAGGGGCTCCTATGTACTACCACAATATGAATAGGGGAAGACACCAAGTCCCCCCACCCTAGAACTGACTTTGCTGGGGTGTATGGGGCTGGCCAGCAGTATAGATTGGGGGTGCGGCTGGGGCAGGCCAATGCTCTGGCTTTCTGCCCCCCTGCAGAGCCCCATTGGGGTCATGGAAGCAGAGGCAAGCCCAGATGTGCTGTGATCAGGGAGGGGTGGCTTAAGGGCCCCTAAGCTGGCTTCCCTACTCAGCCGACACACGATGGGGCACATGCTGGGATTTGTCAGGGACAGACACCTAAATTTAAGACCAAGAGTTCCCAGAAGGGCTGGCAATTTGGGGGTGCATCATATTTCAGGGGTTGCTGCTCAACTCCAGCACCCGATTTTCAAAGTGACCAGTGCTGCCTCAACAATCAGACACCACTGGGAGTGTCTATGGCCAGGCATCCCCTTAACCTCCCCAGGGGCTTTAGAAAACCTCAGCCAGCTGCCCCTGCAAACAGACCACAATTGTCTCATAGGAGGGAGGCTCGAGCTGGTGCCGATGATGGAGGGAGCACTACAAGGGAACACCCGCTGGCCCATTGGGTTGGTGCTGAGACATTCAGCTGGACTCACGTGAGCAACAGGGTACTCAGTTCGGCTGGCGTCAAAGGGCTGCCCATGCAGGAGAAAGAGAGAGTGTGTTAAGGACTGCGGCCCTGATCCACAGCCAGTGTAAATCAGGGATTGCTCCATTGGCAGCCCTGGAGCCAGATCAACAGCTGATGTAAATTGGGGTCTCACACCTCATTGCTTGTGGCTGAGCTCATTGTGCACATCAGAGCTCCTTGCATCCCTCCATCCCAGCTCCCTGGCTGCCACCCTCCCTTTCCCTCTCCCCAGCCCCCACTCTTTCAGGGACTCCCTGCAGTTCCCACCCCCCTTTCTCATGCCAGGGGCTCAAGGTGTCCCCAACTGCCCCCATGCTTCTGTGTGCACCCTCATTCCCTCTATACCAGGGGCTCATTCCCCCCGCCCACCCACTAACTCCCCTCCCCGAAGCAGGTGCCCCATCACCCTATTGGTTTGCCCCACGGAGGGGATTACATTGCTGCGCAGGAAGGCCAGGCTCTTCACCATGATGTCGCCAAACACCCCTACGGTGTCCACTCGGGCCAGGGGCAGGCGGGAGCGGTACTGGAGGAAGTGCTGCCCATTCACACTCACCTGGAGAGAGGGAGATGGGAGGAGTTCAGCTCCCTGAAAGGGCAAGATCTCAGCAGCCAGCTGGGGTAACCGTGGTCACCAGGGCATCAGAGGGGCCACTTACGCCAGCAGGTGTAAATCAGCATGTGCAACTAGATGTAGCTGGTGACTGAAGGTCTTGCCCTTTTTCTTTCCCCACCCATAAGTTATGGGGTTGATGCTGCTCTCAGTCACCCCAGTGTAATTCAAGGGAGCCCTGTGGAGTCATGCCAGTGAGACTTTGGCCTAAGCCAGCAGAGAGCCAGGCTCACCCCTGTATGTCTCCCCTATTCAGGAGCTGCCAGGGTCAGCATGGGCAGGCTGAGGGGCTGCCCCACCTTTAATGCCTCCCACTGGCACAGAATAGCCAGAGGGCAGTCCTGTCCAGGTCCTCTCCCTGTGCCAGGGCTGCTACACTTGGGAGCCCCCTGCACCAGAGCTACTCCAAGGGGACCTTCGCCCCCACCCAGCTCCCCTGTGGCCTTCTTTGCACCAGTGCTCACTGGCACTAAGGGGCTGCAGGGCAGTGTTGGACAGGGCCCCTGGGACCAGAACTCCTGGTGGGGGGAGGCACTGAGTACACACCTGCCCCTAGGGGCTGACAACAGGGGTCAGAGACAGCCTGTGGCCTCTCCGTACTTGGATCTCCATTAGGTGACAGTCATCCCACTGCAGTTCCAGGTACCACCCTGGAGCTGCTACCACCAGCACACTGAAGGCTGGGGGGGGAAGAAGACCTGCCACATAGGCTCAGGGGTTCCCATGGCTACCAGGATGAAGGGCTTGTAGCCATGGGAACCCCTAGCCCCCATTGGGGGATGGGTGGGGACACATGTAGTAGCCACAGGAACACCCAAGCACCCCAAGACCCATCCCACAAGGCAGGGGAAGGGACCTGTAGACATGGTTGGGCTTGTGCCCATCCACTTCCCAGATTTCCAATAAGCCCCAAACACCCAGCTACAAGCTAGTGCTCCACCCACCACTCTTCACCTGCACCTCATCCTGCCCAAAGAGGAAGAGCAGCTGGAAGGCCTCTCCCCTCTTGAGAGGGAGGTGGGGGAACTTGGTTTCCTCCAGCCAGCGCCCGTTCTGCAGGGTGTTGCAGATTACATGAGGCCGGGAGCGGAAGCGGGGGTTGAAGTGGACGGCAATGTCCGGCCGGGGCATCAGACTGCAGCCACACTGGAAATCCACCTGGAACCTGGGGGACAGAGCACAGAGTGGGAGTGGGGGGCACTACATGGACTCCTGGGTTCTCTCCCCACCTCTAGGCAGTGACAAGCTGACTCTGCTGGAGTCCAGGATATTTGCAAATCTGGGGCCTGAACCTCAGTTTGGGGGAACTAAGGTAGCTGTGAGAGGCAGAGACGTACAAATACACCTTGAAATTAGGATGGTGACAAGTTCTCTCTGCCCATTCACCTATCTGGTGGCACTAGCTCTTATGCCTACCCCAAACCTTAGCTCCCTTTTGCAGCTAAAGACAATGAGAGTCAAGAGGTGGGACATCTCGTCTAGAGAGCATTAATTAAGCTTCTGTTAAAATGCACAGTTCCCAGGGAATGAGAATTCTGGCTGGAGAAGGAACTTTCCAGCTATTGCTAGTTTCTCAGATCAAAGATTCCCAAAATTTATTTACAGAAAAGACTTCATCTCATAGACCTGCTCAACACTTAAACTTAGATCAACCTAGCTAAGTCACTGAGGGCTGCATCAAGTGTCACACCCTGTGCGCCGTGGGAAAGTTGACCTAGCCGTTGGAGTAGACATGGCTAGGTCAAGAGAAGAATGCTTCCATTGGCCCAGCTACTGCCTCATGTAGGGGGTGGAGGGTGGATTAACTGCATTGATGGAACCCCCCCACTTCCGTTGCTGTAAGTAGTGTCTAAACAATGGCAGCTACAGGGTCATAGCTGCGCCATGATAGCATGGACATGCTGTTAGTTTACAGCAGTGGTTCTCAACTTAGTGCCCCGGGCCCCCCCCACATGCAGTGGGCTGGCTGCCCCAGCCCTGGACCCCGGAGCTCGCAGGGCCAGCCAGGAGCCCTTGACCCTCCCCCACCGTATGGCTGCCCTGGACCCCACAGCTCGCAGGACTGGGTGGCTGCCCCAGACCCCTGCCCCCGTGGGGCCAGCCAGGAGCCCTGGACCCCACCGGGTAGCCCAGACCCCTGCATGCCGGGCACCTGGGAAGCTGGCAACTGTAGCACACTGGCAGCCTTTAGCACACAGCTGAGCTGGGCCACAGCAGGTCCAGCTCCTAGGTGGCTCCATACACTGCCCCCTCCCCAAGCAGCGGCTCCGCACTCCCATTGGCTGGTTCCCGGCCAATGGGAGTGTTGGGGAACAAGTGTGCCTGCTGGTGAGAGCCATGCAGAGCCACTTGTGCCCCTCCACCTAGGAGCTGGGACCTGCTGCTGGCCACTTCCAGGGCACAGCACGGTCCATGGTGTCAGGACAGGCAGGAAGCCTGCCTTAGTACCCCTGCTGTGCCACTGACTGGGAGATGCCGCTAGTAAGCCTGTGCCCCATTTACCGAACATGGACAGAAGCAGCAGAGAAACTGAGAAAGCTGAAAGCCAAGAGCCACTTGGCAAGTAACCAATAGAAACCATAGGATAGCCCCCTCCAATAAGCCCTGAAATCAGAGTATATAGAATTGAGGTAACCAGGTGGGACCCTAGAGTTTTGATGAATCCCCATGTGGGAAAGACACCCCCTGCCCCATCCAGGGTCAAAGGACTGACAAGAGTTAACTGAACCCACAAAGAAGCTGCGGAATCCCCAGTGAAACCAATACTTGGAGGGTTTAACAGAAGACACAGAAAACAAAATCTCACTGCAAGGATTGTATTTCTTCTTCTGTTTTTAGCATTAATACCTGTAGGTTATCTTGCTGAGCCAATGCTCTTTAGCAGGACTTCAAGTAACCCTAGTTTAGAGATTGTAACTATTGCTATAGGCATGGACTTATGAAGGAGGCCAAGCAAACTGACTTAAGAGATTTGAACTATAAATTTAAGCAATTGCTTTTGCTATTCTAAACCAATCCATCCAAACAGCCAGGCCCACTCCCTTAAGAAACAAATGCCTCCTTACTCCTTGGAGGATACTGGAAAGGTGATAAGTGTGCTAGGTACTAAAGAACTGATGACAGGAGTAAATATGATAAGAAATCTTGGTGATTTTCACTGGTCCTTGGTGTAATTGCCGAGCCTCATCTATAGTTCACTACAAATGCTTGCAAGACAACATTGTGCGGTCAGCACGTGCCTAGAACACGGTGGTCTACACTTGATTAATGAACTATTGATTATATGCTGATGTGGTTCTGAGTGAATAGCTGAACTGTTGATTGGTTGAGAATAAGCAAGTGTCTCGATTTAAGAAATATTCTTCAAGTTAAAAGTTGACCTAAATAGAACCAAGCACTGAATTACTTAGCTAATGCTCCCTGGACTCAGTAAAAAGGGTTTATATTCCATTCTAACAATGCCGATAGCACATATCCAGTTGGTATATCTAGTTTGTTAGATTTCAGCTTTAAAACCGACCAGGCACCTCAGCAAATTCATAAAATTAACCCCATTTCATGCTTAAACCACATATGTGAAGTGGAGACACCCCAGAGTGGTTCTCACTCATGCTTCCCTGGGAAGAAGAGAATAGCACAGAGCCCTCTAGCCCCTAGTCAAGGAGGGACTAGAACTCATAACTCCCTGCTTGGAGGCTGACTCTCCTGGAGTCCAGGGATTGCCCAACCCCATCCCTTGGTGGCTTCAAACGGGAGCTGAGAGAACATTTTTGGCTGAATTTTTTTTTGCGGGGGAGGGGGGAGGAAATGCAGATTTAGTGACACTAGAAGGTTTTGCCAAATTGTTCATTTTGAAAAAAAAAAAAAAAAAAAAAGGCAAATTTTTAAAATATTTTCAGTGATTTGTTTGTTTTGAAGTTGCTTCTAATGTTATTAAATTCAAAGATGTTAAAAAAAAATAATCAAAACCCAAACCTTTTGTTTTGGCTCCAAGTAAGCATCCCCAAAGTAAGCGTTGACCCAAAACGGGTCATTTTCAAAAATCACCAACAAAGTGGGAAAAAGCCCAGCCCTACTTTAAGCCGGCTTTGTTCCCAGGAGTAAGTTAGAGCTGGCTCCAGGCTGCTCTAATCCATACCTCTCCCCGATGGCTCCTGTGAAGCAGAAACTAGCTGTAGCATAATGCACTCTGACAATGGCCGAGTTGGGCATATAACCCAGGTCTCCCAAGTCACAGTGGTGTAAGGCCAGAGGAACTATGGCATAGTTGATACAGCAGTCAGGGATTCCCATATAACAGGAGAGCACCTCCACCTACTTATGCTGCAAGAAAGGCCTCAGTGTAGCTAAGAATCAGGCCCATAGAGTGGTATCATAGACAAGGGAATTCCTGACCCAGCCTTGTACAGGACTGGAAGGATCCTGAAACTCCCTGACTAAAGGAAACTAGCTACAGCTCATGTGAGCGCTGTAAAATCAGAGGGTTCAACACATTAACTCCCAGCAGCCACTGAACTAGTGCATTTTCTGTCTGACTGCAGGAGCCGTGAATCAAGGGGTTCGAGTAGGATGAGCAGCCCGAGTCCCAGGGAAATAGCCTTTTACCTTTCGGCCTCTGCAAGGACCACGCCCTGCACCAGAACCATCTTCCCATGGGTCAAGCCACCGAAGATCGTCGTGATGTACGGGAGCACCTGAAATGGACATGGGGTGGAAGAGAGGGACCCATATTGATGTTGGAAATGGGAGAGTCTGGGAGCTCTGACTGGTAACACTGGACTCTTGGGGTCTCTCTCCAGCTCTGGGAGGAGAATGGGATCTAGAGAGTTGGGAGGCAGGGAGGGGAGACTCTCATATGTGCTCAGCTGGGGTCAGGGCCGTCCTTAGGATTTATGGGGCCCTACGCAGTATTATTAAACTGGTGCCCCTATGCTGGATGGCAGCCCAAGCTCACAGCCTAGTGGGGGAGGGGAAGGAGGGACTTGACAGCAAAGGATAATGAGATGCCCAGCCTGCCTCATGGTGGCGGAGAGTCACAGTTCCCTGCAGAGACTTCCATGCACTCTCCCTCATGCAGAATGGACATGAAGAAAGTACCTAATTAAAAGCACTAAAATTTGGGAATAAAAAATGTCAGTCACAGGTTTTTTGATATGCCCTGAAGTTTGTCAGAGATTTATTTGCAAAAACTTCATAGTAAGGGTGAGTCAGCTGTCCTGCTGAATACAACATTACATGTAATGGAATACATGATGCAGCTCTTCTCTGTTTTACATTTTCTTCATCAGTATTTCTAAATTGAATTTATATTTTAAATGTACTCAAATCTTAAGCCAGCATTCCAGATTACTACATATTTAACTCCCTGAAACAAAGACATTCTTTTAAATTAATCAGAGAGGTTTAGCGTGTTCATAACAATGTTCATTGCTTTTAGAAAAAGGGAACAGTAATTTACTTTGTGTGATCTCCATAACAAGAGACATGGTTATGAAATTTCACCAACTTCAAAAAAATATGTTTCCAAAGATTTTAGGTATAACAAGGATTTTGTCTTACTAAGGTACTGATTTTGCTGGAGGGTTCTTTTAAAACTAGTTTGTCAAATAGTCAGAAGTAAAGAAAGGGAACTCTTTGTCCAGCTATCTGGAAGGGAAGGACTGTTGTCCCTTTAAGGGCTCTCTTCAGTGGGGAGTGGGGGGAGAGGTGGTGAAGGGATGGACAGAAAGGACAGGAAGACTTGGAAGCACTTTTTTTTTTTTTTAACTATAGTAATTAAAATGTGTATTTTAGATAAGGGAGGTCTTTTGAAGGATTTATTTAAAAAACTATGTCTGAAGATCCACACATTTAAGGCTAAAGATGATTGTGCATCTAAAACTCTATGCAAGCATTTTTTAGAAATGTGATTTTATAATCTTCACCAGCTCACTAATGAAATATTTTTAAAGCAAATTTTAAACTAAGGTCCTGTAGACTGACATGTTCTGTGTAAATATTACATTAATGCACAACTGTTTTTGTCAGTAAAGTCAGAAACTGACAGTATAAAAATTTATTTGGGCATAAGCTTTCGTGGACATCTGATGAAATGGGTTCTAGTCCACAAAAGCTTATGCCCAAATAATTTGTTAGTCTTTGAGGTGACACAAGGACTCGTCCTTGTTTTTGCTGATACAGACTAACAGGACTACCACTCTGAAACCTGTCAGTATATATACCTTGGGGTTGGCAAATGCCTGTTAAATGGCTTTATTACCCCTTGAATGTCTCTTTAACAGTTTCAATGTTGTGCTAATAGGTCTGGCAGGCTGGAGGTTTTTTCACTTTTAACTACTAGATTCCCTCCCAAGGAAGGCTCACCAGGCTAGAGCAGCCATCTGTGGGAGACTGCAGGAAGGGTCAGAACAGGGATAGGAAAACAAGAGGGTGGACACTAAGACCTAGTGGTGCCCCAAATTTTCAGGTGCCCTACACAGCTGCCTATGTTGCCTATGCCTAAGGACGGCCCTGGTTGGGGTTGGGAGCCAGGACTCCTGGGTTCTATGCCCAGCTTCGGGAGGGGAATAGGGTCTCATGGTGCCTTAAAACAAGAGCAGATTAGCTGGGGCAACTGGGAGTTAAGACACCCAAGTTCTATCTCCAACTCTGCTGCTGATTCACTGAGTGACCTTGCACAAGAAACCCTCACTTCTTTCCCTTTCTGTGCCTCTGTTTCCCAGGGTATCAGACACCAGTTATTGCTTCAGCTCAATGGCTAGTGGTCAGTGCTGTGTTCCTGGGCTAAGTAGATTTTTTTTCCCATCTATTCAAACCAAAAGCCATGGGGTGTGGTGGGGGAGATGCAATCGGACACACAAGGGTATTAAAATAATACAGACCCTAAGCACCAGCCCTTCTCCCCGTTGGTGATCAGCTAGTTGACTAGAGATGATAAAAAGCCAGAATGTTTTATATGAACCCCTCTAAGCTTTGGGGAGAATTGGGGGTATAATGGATTCAGGAGCTAAAAAACCAGCACCTTTTTGTAGAGTAGATGCCTGGATTTAGCAGAGCCAAAACTGAAACCACAACCCCAACCTCCTGAGCTAGGACTGACTTGATTTAAGGAAACGAGCAACTGCCTGCCTGGTCTCAGCTGAAGTTTCTGCACTTTACAGAGTTTCACATGATCAGTCCAGAAAGGATCAAGAGAAAGATCTTTGTGCAGAGAACAGCCTGATGGCCAAAAAGTTTAGTGATAACCTGATTAGTCCCCTCCCCCCCAAACAAGCAAACACAGCTGCACAGAGGAGCTTAAAATGAGATTCCAGCTAAACTAGTCACACATGCAGGCCTTGGGGGTTAACCCTTTAAAAGTCTGGCTTTCCCTAGATTTAAGATCAAGTCAGACAGTCCCTACTGCAGCAGGGACTCAAGGAGGCAGCTTGCCAGGAAGTGAGGTCAGCTGTCAGATATTTGATAGCACCCATCTTGAGATCCCTTGAGAAAACCAACCCCCACCGGCCTGTTTTAAAGCAAATGGCAAGCACTCACCCTCTGGGCAATCAGAGCCTTTTTAGGGGGCCTTGTGTTAGGCACCCCAAGGTTTGAGACATTCAGAGAACAAATTGCCTCTTTTGCAGAAACAAAACCACAACTTGGCCCATGAGGGAAAGAGAGAGGAGGGTGACATTAGCTTGGGAGCTCTCTGGGGCAGGGACTGCCTTTTTGCTCTGTTTGTACAGCATCTAGCACCATAGGATCATGGTCCATGAGTAAGGCCCCTGCCACAATATGAACAATGGGAGTGCAGGAGCTATATGCTGCTCTCAGACACACCCATTTAAACCTGGCTGGAGCCACTCCTCTTTCAATGCAATACCTTGTCTTTGGACTCTCACCCACCTAACACAGCATGATTCAGCTATAAGAACACAGGAAACTGGGCAAAGGCCAGAAGTAGGAGTGAACTGATCTTTGATTTCATTGCACACTGGCTGCCCCTAGGCACAGATCACAGGGATTACTCACCGGGTGGAAAACTGGGGGCTGGAGGATGAAATCTACCGGAGAAGTGGGGCCCATGGCTTGAAAATCCTAAAACCCAACAGTTACCTTCAGCTTCCAGCAGGGAACCTTAGAACTTGGAGCAGTCACATGATGCAATCGCACTGGGTGGAGAGAAAAATTTTAATAGCAATCCCTAGCAGCTTCACTCCTAGGCAGAATTTGGTTCTTTCGCACTCCATGCAGGGTCCTAGTGCCCTCTGCAATTATCAGGGAAATGCTGACAAAGCTCTTCAGCTGGTGTTGACTGGCTTACAGCCCTTGGCACCAGCTGAGGGTCTCACCCACTGAGTGTTTGGGCTGTTGACTCATGCAGTGTTGTTAAAACGGAGTGTAAAAAAATCATGAGTTAGCAATATTGCCCACAGCCCACCCCAGGAGTTCATAAATCAGCTCCCTCCAAGAAATCATGAGCTTGGCTTAAAAATCACAAGGTTAGAAAAAACCACAGTAATAAATGCTGGGTTTATTTAATTTACTTTCTGTTTATTTATTGTTTTTAAGCCTTTAGGGATCAAGCTTCTTTTGGCATTTGCAATATTTTAGAGGGGGTGGGATGACAGATTTCTCATGCAGGGAATTCAGCTGCCACTAGAAAAACTCATTTTACCTGAGATCTGAGGTGGAACATGAACCCCAGTTCCTGCCCATATAGGCTCCTAAGTTTGCTTGGAAGTCATGCTGCTTTTGAGTGAGGGTGGCTGGCTTTGCAGCTAAAGCACTAATTGAGGATGCAGGGCATCTGGTTCAATTCCCAGCTCTTCCCCCACACTCTGTGTGACCTTGGGCAAGTCACTTAATTGCTCTGTGTCTCAGTTTCACCATCTGTAAAATGGGGGACATAATAATCCTTCCTTTGTCTATTTTGACTGGGAGCTCTTTGGGGCAGGGACTGTCTCTCTCTGGGACTGTGCCTTGCCTAGTATGCCAGAGCCAGAGCATGGCTAATGCTTCTGTGGCCCACTGTAACTAAGTAATATAAGTAATTAACAATAATGTGTCAGGAATAGCTTGCATGATTGGCCTCTTGTTTAATTTCTTCGGAGGAGGAAACATGCTCCCAAAGTGCTGCATAAATTCATGCCCTTTCATCAGTCACAATAAACAAACAATTCTTTTAAAAATTTAATTTCTCTCCACCAGATGGCAGTGTTGTTCCAAACGTTTTTCGTGTTACTTTGTGGCTAAGTCCCACCCAAGGGGGATACAACATGACAGGGTCCATGCATTATGCTTTTCCGGGACGACGGGTAAACATCCTCCCCATAAAAAGACAAAAAGTGGGGGAATGTAGTAAGTGAAGGCCCTGATAAAGGCCCAGTATGAGGCCTGAGGCCTGAACTAAAGTAATGTCAAGACTTAGCTAGAAAGCAAAGTCAAGCTGTGAGCTGAAGGCCAGCTCAGTTCACAGATGCTGGCAAGGAAAGGGCTGATATTGCATAAACATATATTCACCTAGCATACCGAAGTATACACATGGTACCAGAACACCTTATACTGGAACATTACACAGATAAGAAAGAACAGGCCGACCCATCCCAATGACAGGGGCAAAAGGGTAATATGATGGATAGAGTTGTTTTGATCAAACCAACATGTACATGGTGAGAGGCGGCACTTTACTACGTAGAGGGGCTGCACCTCAATACGTCAGGAGTGATGTGTAACTTGTTTGTACCTGTGTATAAGAATGTATCCCTGGGGCGATGTTTTTGTCCGGCCGAGGGGGCAGTGGAAAGTCCCACCACTGACTGAGCCGAGTCCATTGACCGTGGGCACATATTAGTAGTATGCCTTTTACTAGAGTAACAATCTAGGGGAACTATCGTTGTGTTCATACGGCAATAAACCTGGCCGACGTGTCTTCGTACCTTACTAGACTCTGTGGTCATTGGGGGTTCTCTTCGGGTCTGCTGTGTCAGCTATCTGCACAGAGCTGGGGCAGCACACAGAGGGAACACACGCACGCAGCCGAGTGATACCAACAAGGAGAGAGCAGAGCACCACACTGGTAGCATCTGACAACAACACCTCTGACAACAGGGTCCAATCCTGCAAAGGTTTAAGCCTGTGCATAACTTTACTTGCGTAAATAAAGTTGTAATTATTTGTATTATAGAAGCACAACCAAGAATGGGGTCCACATCACGCTGGGCGTTGCATATACCCCAAAGGAGATCAGGACCCCATTCTGCCAGACATTGCACAGAGTGAAAGACAGTCCTTGTAACCAGAACTGATTAAGACTGGGGAAGTGAAACTAAGGCAAAATGACTCCCCCAAAGTCATCCGGGAGTCAGTGGCAAAGCCAGGAATAGAACCCAGTTCTTCTAGAATAGGGCCTTATTAGCCACACAGCCAGCCATCTTCTGAAAATTTCAGCCCAACTCAGGGAGCACTGGGAAACATTTAGTTTACCCAGCAGCTGGTGCATGACCTTTGATGCTGGAAATGTTCAACTGTAGGTTAACATCCTATTAGCAGGAGAAAAAAACAGACTCAGCAATTTCCAGGTGGCTTTTGTCCCAGGAGCTACTTGGAAGGATCAGGGCTGAACTTTGATGCTCATTTGTTTATTGACTTGCCAGACTGAGCTTACAACCCATTTGTGGGGTGATCACAATCTTCCCAAATGGGTCTCCAAGCAGGTTCCTTGTTTGGGTCATTCCCTCAAGAGCAAATTTGCCCCCAGGTCATCTCCCTACCGACTGGCTCTCCAGAAGTTGCTCCTGCAGACCTAGCTGTTGCGCCTCAGTTTTTCACGGCCTTGACAAGGGCCATCATATGCAAATGTGCCATGAAACGCCCCACTGCGCTTACACAAAAGTGACATTCTGGGCCCCACAAAGTCAATGGGAGTTTTCCAAATTACCTCAATGGGGGTAGGATTTTACTCACACTCCAGTTCAACCACAAGTCACCGTCATGCTCATAGTAGGGAAGGGAACTCACTCCATTGCACCAATCAGTGGGGCGGGATTCTCTGGCCTGTGTTACGCTAGATGATCTAATAGTCCTTGCTGGCCTCCTGGACAATGTGTAGATGAATCTGTACGCCGAGGCCAGAGTGAGATCTAGAACTGAGAGAACACTAAGCATTGGGGTCTGTTTGTCATCTCACATACAAATGGATCAATCTATCCCTCCCTCCCCACACATCCATCCACATGTAGTTACCCATCCCGATATATCCATCCTCTCTCAGTGCACATTCCTCAATTGGTCGATAAAAAAGTTTTGGCCCCAAACTCTGGAAAGCAGAAAAATTTGCCTGAAAACTGAAAGATTTTCAGTTTGGGGGGTTGGTTTTCAATTTTCTAACAAAAAAATTACAACTTTTCAAGGAAAGCAAACATCATTCATGACAATTTCCATTTAGCCAAACTCTAACATTTCCATTAAAATAAAAAAGTTCAGATGGAAATTTTTTTTAGCAGCCCCTATTCACAAAACCCCTTTGAGGCAGGGACGTTCATTATGGCCATTTTTACAAAGTAGGAAACTGAGGCACAGAGCATAAGTGAGGTAGTGCGTAGGAATAGGGAGTATCCCTTTAAATAATTGGTGCTGTAGTGGTGCTCACCATGTTCTATGGTTTAGAACCCAACCCAGGAATGCATCTAGGCCTTGCATGTTTTGTATCCTCAGTAAACACTATTATTTGGACCCCATTGTGCCCGTGTGGTTGCTTCATGTTATGTAAAGAGCTAATGATCACTTTCTTAGCCTATCGCTTTGACTCCGGTCTTTGCATCCCTCCCCGTCTCTCCCTTCTCTTTCACATCAGACCTAAGCCACTTGTCTTCCCTTTCAAGGTTCTTCACGCTCTAACCCCACCTGACCTATCATTCTCGTCCGCTATGGAGGTGATGACTCCTGCCTCTAGCCAGCCCATGATGCTGGCCTCCAGCGCCCACTAGTTACATTTTCACACAAACCCCTTCATGCTTTCTCCCCTGCTGCCCCTCACGCTTGGGAGGAGCTCCCCATAAACACTTGCAAAGCCACCTCACACTCCACTTTCAAATGCTCCATTGCTGGGAAGCCCATGAAAAACCTGACAACAGTCAGGTCTCTGATGGTCTGAGCCCACTGCCTGTCCCGCTGACCGGGATTGTCTCCTAGTTTCCTTCTGCTCCCCCGTCTGGCTGTATCCAACTGTCTGTCATCTCTTGTCTTATCCTTAGATTGGCAGCTTGCTGGAGTAGGAGCCATTTTTCTGTGCTGGGCCTAGCACCATCGGGTCCTGCTCCAAGGTGCTGTGATTGTGCAAATATCACAGACACAACAAGCGACTTGCTCAAATATCTGGACTAGAACAGGGAATGGCGGCGCGATTGCCAGAGTCCTAGGGGGAGGGCCCTAGTCGTGAGGCCGCCTGTCCACTCTGGAAACTAGCTTAACACTCTGCCAAGTTCCATCTGACCCACTAACTTTCCTGAGCTAGCTAGAAAAACACCCCACTGTAACTCCAGTGCATCATGGGTCCTCGACCTTGGTCAGTGAAGCTTCACCAGGGCTCTGACCACAGCTCAAAAGAGATGACCCAACAAATTCCAGCCTGGTCCAAAGGGTGGCTGCAGTTAGGAGAGCGGTGTAGGAATGAGGTGGAAGGGACAGGGTCACGTGAGTCGGCAGGCAGTCATGCATGTGATGAACCAGAGAGGGGCTCTGGAGCTAACTGCTCTGCCACAAGTTGCCTTGGGCAAATCATTTCCTCTCCCTACCCTGTGAGCTTCACCAGGGCAGGGTCTTTCACCAAAGCCTTGCCTAGATTGGGCAAATCCATTGTGCTGGGCTGATACCTGTCATCATGACAAGCACAGCAGGGCTTGAGCTGGGACCCTCCAGAGCTGAATTCACAAGTCACTACAGGCAGTCTTTCCAGCTGATGCCTCTAACAGCACCACCGCCCCTGTGAATTACACCTGAGCTATGCTACAGTAGATGGGTGAAACTGAGGCACCAAGCGAGTGGAAGCTACTTGCCCAAGGTCACACAGGGAATTGGGCCCATGTCTCCGCCTTAGCTCACTGCGTCAACCACAAGACCCGCCTCCTTTTCCCTACAGGAAGCCTCCAGCCTAATATGCAGCAGCCACCAGGGCTCAGGAGCAATGGTTTTGCCACATCAGGCAGTAGGGGTCACCCACTTCATAGATTCTACTGGTGAAGCACACTGCAAACACTAGGGGCTCCTTGCATCCCTCCATTCCCGCCACAGCTTCCTGGGTGCCACCATCCCATCCCCCTCTAGTTCAGGGACTCCCTGTAACTCCCCAGCCCCTTCCTCATACCCTCCCAGCCCCTCATTCCCCTTCCCCGCATGGCAGGCTCTCTGTGTGCACCCCCCTCCCCCATGGCAGGCTCTCTGTGTGCGCCCCTCTCCCCCATGGCAGGGACTCTGTGTGCACCCCCCTCCCCTATGGCAGGGACTCTGTGTGCACCCCCCTCCCCCATGGCAGGCTCTCTGTGTGCACCCCTCTCCCCCATGGCAGGGACTCTGTGTGCACCCCCCTCCCCTATGGCAGGGACTCTGTGTGCACCCCCCTCCCCCATGGCAGGCTCTCTGTGTGCGCCCCTCTCCCCCATGATGGAGCCTCTGTGATCCATTTGACTCTGCCACAGGGCACTGGTGAGCTGGCTCTGTGCTGAAAACCTAACCATCTGGCGTCAGCCTCTGCATCACCTTAGCACGTATCCCACTGAATTCAGCAGCTGACCTTCCAGAGCTAGTCAGTTGGCTGCATGGGCTGGGGGGTGTGTGTGTGTCTTTCTTGAACTAGCTTGGTGGTCTAGCTGTTACACCAACGGAAAGGTAACTAGGGTCCTTCTCACTGTGGGATCTAAGCACTAGGACTCCTGGGTTCTAATCTCAGCTGTGGGAGGGCACTGAGGTCTAGTGGTGGATGAGGAGTCAGGTCTCCTGATTTTTGTTCTCTGGAAGCCTAGCGGGTAGAGCAGGTGTGAGGTCAGGACTCCTGGGTTTTATTCCCTGTGATAGGAGGAGAACGTGTTCTTTCTGCTCTGCACAGCAGTAAAGAGTTGGCAGATCAGCTCGTCACTGGCCACATTCTTGCTGTCTAATGCTTGTGCCAAGCTTCTAATAAGCCAGCAACTTACAGCGTGACTAAATGGTTCAGCCATCTGCAAATCTGCTTTGCTGGCCCCGCCATGAGAAAGGCTGCTGCTTCCTCCCATCATGCAGCAGGATAGGGTGTGCTGGAGCTGACACCATCATGGATGGGGTCTTTAGGGATGGGGCAGTGGGTTTATGCCATAGCCTCTGCCCCACCCTGACTCAACTCCCAAATCAAATTCCCCCAGTGCATCCCTCTTGCAAAGAGCTGCAGCTGAGAAACTGGCCTTCAGCCCCCTCCATAAAGCAGTGCAGAACTGAGCGGGGTATCCAAGTTCAGTTAGTTTGGCTTTCTTTGAGTTGGGTTATGACACTGCATTGAGACAGGGAATTCGGGTTCAATTCCTAGCTCTGATACAGACTTCCTGTGTGACCTTGAGCAAGTCTGCATCACTCTGGGCCTCAGTTTCGGCTCATCTGTGAAATGGGGAGAATGATCCTTCCCTTGTCAATTTAGTGTGCAAAGGCTTTGGTGCAAGGGCTGTTTCGCACCATACGGTGCAGCACGGATGGGGCCTTGATCTCGGTCAGGGGGTCTGTGCAGCACTTGGCACGATGGGGCCCTGATTTTGGTCAGGGTCTGTACAGCACCTGGTATGACGAGGCCCTGATCTCGATCAGGGGGCCTGTGCAGCGCCTAGCCCAACAAGGGCCCTGATCTCTGTTGAGACCTGGGAGTGCTACCGTAACATAATATCAATGATCGAAGAGGCAGAAGAGGACACACTGCAGCTGCAATAGGCGATAAAAGAGACTGTGTGCCTGTTTCCTTCTTACAAAGCACCAGTCACCGGCTGGGACAAATCCTGCAGCTCTTACTAAGGCTAAACTCCAAGGCCTGATGTGTTCTTTGCACTAGGACAGGGTCCCTTTAGCTAGTGACTAGCACTTGCCAGTTTAGCAACCCACAACACTGTCCAAATGCTGTTCAGTGTGACCATCTAATCTAGCCGCTGTAGTTGGACCGACTTTGAATAATGAGGCAGTAGCCATGGAACACTATGTGGTGAATTAACAAGGCTCTGAATAAAGTCCGTTGCCAGGGGCATGTGGCTCTATAGAGATGCATTGATTGGCAGGTCAACTGGTGATGCAGCTGGGAAGTAAATGCCAACATCTTCATGGCCTTTGAATTCAGGGGGGCCAAACCATGGCCCGGTTTTCAGTCGCAGCTGAAGCCAGTGGGAATTGTGGTGGTGCAAAGATAGGGGCTGAGGTACTGTAGTGATAAGGCAGATAGGAACCTCCATAGAACAGAATCTGCATGGACCTCGCCTGAGATTGGAGCCCTCATTGTGTCTGGCGCTGCACAGACCTTGGCCCCATTTTGTGACACACAGCAATAGGCTGACCCTTCCTCAAAGAGCTCACAGTCTAAAGAGACAGCTGGGGAAACTGAGGCACAGGGACTTTTACATCTGAGATTTTTTCCTTACTCATGGCCCAGTGTCTTACCCACAACACCATCCTTCCAACACAGAACTAAGGCCATGCAAATATCCGTCCCACTCCCAGGTACTAGTCTATAGTGGGTGTTTTGCTAGGCTAAAGAGCTCAGGCTTTGAATGGAGCAGCTCTACCCCCAGGTCTTGGCATGCAGTCCCCAGCATCTGCTACCTCCTCTGCTTCTTGTGTAACTACATTTGGCTTTGACATGCTATCACTCGCTCTGCTGAACGGATGCACTGATTGTCATTCCTATCCAGCAGACGAACAATGGCCTTGTGGGAAAGAATTGGGACCCAGGAGATCCCTTGAGCAAATCACATTAGCATTCTGTGCTTCAGTTTCCCTGGTTGTAAAATGGGGAAGAATTATCTTTCTTTGGCTGTTTAGACTGAGCTCATCAGGGCAGGGACTGTCTCTCCGTGTGTGTCAGTGTGGTGCCTGCCACACCGGGGTATGTACAGCACCTGGCACAAGAAGGGGACCCTGATCTCAGTCAGGATCTGTACAGCATCCAGCACAAGCAGAGGGCCCTGATCTTGGTAGGATCTGTGGAGCATCTGGCCCCCTGATCTCGGTCAGGATCCGTGGACCATCCTTCATGACTGGAAGGCGGGGGGGGGGGGGGGGCACTAATTGCAGTGCCTTAACCACAGAGCCATCTTAGATTTAATTTTTCCTCCAATTTCCCAGATCAATGTGCTCATGCAGCCATCTCTGATGGCTGAAGCCAATGTGTCACAAGACACCCGCAATGCTCCTCAGTGGGAGAGACCAGACCTGGGCACTTTGACTTCTAGAACCCATAGGCCTTTTACCCAGCCACCCAGAGCCCTGTACATTTCTGAACGCAGTCCCTCCAGCAGAGAGCACCGGTGCATTTCCCATCTCAGCCCCTCTCCGCTTCCAGAAGGCTGGCTTTCCCTGACTGCTCTGTGGGGATGTCACAACTCTCAGCCCCAAGCCTGAACCTGTCCTCCAGCAAGACCCAGTGCACTTTCCTCTGCTGCATTTTTCTCCATTTGCCTCTTTTATTTTTTTTTAATTTTTTTTCCCTTTTCATTTTAATGAATCCCTTAAAACAGGAGTAAAACTTTAACCAAATGAGCTGATTAAAGCTTATATAATCCTCTCAAGGACCCTTCAATCAGGATCTCTTTGTCGCAAGGGGGAAAACAGGAATCTAGGAAGGTTTCAGCACCCCTAACAAAGGTGCCTAGTGACATTTGCAAAGCAGGTGACTGATGGTGGATTTTAACAAGTCCTGTTTTGTTTGCCTTAGAAGGAACACCCCTTCTGCTGGGTTACCTGGAAGATTCACAGACACAGGGACTCTAATCTAAAGCCACAGGTGAAAATCCATGGCAGACGCACCTCGATCAAACTAAAAAGCTCTTTTGCCAGCTCTCCTGTGGATATTTCAGCACTGGGAGCAACTCCGCAGCAGCATCTTAGGTAAACGCCAAATCTCTCCAGGGCTCCAAGGATTCTTCCATCAGTTCTCTAAAGCCCCAATCTGTTGCACACCAGATACCCTTTGAGGGGAGTGACCTACGGAGCACTGGATCTAGGAGCGTGACATTCAATTACAGAAGGAGACGCATTAGCTCAGAGGCAGCAGCAGCCCCACAATCACCGTTCTGGTTTGAGATCCATGCAGCTCTAGAAGTATTTTGAATCCTGGAGTATTTTTTGTAGCCTGGGGTTATTTCTGAGGGCAAGGTGCTGCCAGCGGGACCATGTCTTTTGCCGAATTCTTACACCAGGTGGGCGGTATGGGACGTTTCCAAATTATCCACACAATGTTGCTTACCATCCCTATCGTGCTGATGGCCAGCCACAACCTCCTGCAGAACTTCACCGCCGCCATCCCAGGACACCACTGCCAAGTCCATATCGATGCCAACAACACTGGCTACCCTAATGCCACCCTGCGCCTGGACTCCAAGGACCTGCTCCGGGTCGCCATCCCTATGGACAGGAACCGGCAGCCGGAGAAGTGCCGCCGCTTTGTCACCGCTCAGTGGCAGCTCCTAGACCCCAATGTCACCGAGCCCAATGGAACTCAGCTGGACACAGAGCCCTGCACGGAGGGGTGGACCTATGATAGGAGCATGTTCACCTCCACCATCATTACTGAGGTGAGACATACTCCACTGCTAGGGACTAGGAGGAATGGGCAGGTTGGGGACACCGGTTGCCATTAATATTGAGGTGCTCTGGGATCGAGGAGAGGAGGACTGCATAAGTAACTAGGTAGACAGAGGGATGTGTATGGGACAGAGAGACACAGGGGTTTGTATGGGGATACAAATACAGCAAAACACAAAATCTTCAATAAGTTGTTGGAATGTGTTGGAGATAACTTGTTTCGAAAGGTGAGGAGGGGAAGGGCGGTGTCAGCTATTTTAGACTTGATTCTGCCTGGCTGAGGAATTGGTTGAGAATCTTGAAGATGGAAGGCAATTTGAGCCAAAGGGATCATGAAATGAGAGATTTCATGATTCTATGGAAAGGAAGGAGTGAGAGCAGCAGAATGAAAGAAAATCTAAGGGACAAAGACGTTCAGGAGGGCAGTTTCTTAAAGAGACAATATGAAAGGCGCAACAGCAAACCATTCTGATACACAGGAAAGACAGTAAGAAAGGTAAGAGGCCAATATGGCCCATCAGGAGATCTTTAATGACCTGAAAATCAAAAAAGTGGAAACATGGACTAATGGCTAAGGATGAGTACAAACGAATAGTGCAAGTCTGAAGGGACAAGATCAGAAAGGCTAAGGCACAAAACGAGTTACACCAACCAAGGGATATAAAAGATGAATATATAAGTGAAGATTCTATAAGTACATCAAGAGCAAGAGAAAGGCAAAGGAAAGTGTAGGTCCTTTACTTAGCAGGGAAGGAGAGCTACTAATGGATGACATTAAGAAGACTGAAGAGTTTAATGCCCATTTTGCTTCAGTCTTCACTGAAAAGGATAATTGTGACAAGATGTTTAACAGATTTAACATTAAGAGCCAGAGGGAAGGATCACAAGCCAGAATAGGGAAAGAACGGATTAAAGAATATTTAGACACGTTAGATATATTCAAGTTGGCAAGGCCAGATGAAATTCACCCTAGAGTACTTAATGAACTACCTGCAACAATCTTGAAACCATTCGTGTTTATCCCTGAAAACTCAAGGAGGATGGGTGAGGTCCCAGAGGACTGGAGAAGGGTGAATGTACCTATCTCTAAAAAGGGAAACAAAGAAGGCCTAGGGAGTCATAGATCAGTCAGCCCACTACAATACTTGAAAAGATACTGGGATAAATTATTTAACAATCAGTTTGTAAGCACCCCTAGAGAATAACAGGGTTGTAAATAACACCCAACATGGTTTAGTCAAGAACAAATCCTGCCAAAACAACCTAATTTCCTTCTTTGACAGAGTAACTGCTAGTGGATGTGGGGAAGCAGTAGATGTGATAGGTCTTGATTTTAGTAAGGCTTTTGCCACAGTCCCCCATGACATGCAAATTAGGGAAACGTGGTCTAGATGAAATATCTGTAAGGGAGGTGCATATCTGGCTGAAAGACCATTCTCAGAATAGTAATCAGTGGTTTGCTGTCACATTGGGAGGATGTATCTAGTGGAGTCCCCCAGGGTCTGGTATTATCTGACATTTTCATTTAGTGACTTGGATCATGCAGTGGAAAGTATGTTTATCAAATCTGCAGCTGACACCATGATGGGAGGGGTTGCAAGCACTTTGAAGGGCAGGATTAGAATTCAAAAGGACCGTGACAAGTTGGAGAAATGTCTATATCACAGGGTGACATCGGTTCTCTGGAAGGGAGCAGGGCCAGTGCACCTGTGCTTGGTCAGCATATCACGATTGGGCTTTAGAGGGGGGACGCCTGGGTGCATCAGGCCTCATCATTAGGAAAGGGGGTAGAGAAAGGAGACATGGGGAGCTGCTGCTGGCTCCCTGGGAATAGGGACACAGGCCAGAAGCAGGAAGTTCTGTGGGATGGGAGAGACTGGGTGAGACAAAGCCAGGGAGCTGCAAGAATCAGGGAGTTCCTAAGAGATCTCTGGGAGGGGAGGCAGTGGAAACCTGCTGGGGAAAAAGGGCCTTCCAAAGAGAAAGCTCTGGGAGGTGGTGCTCAGGGAACAGAGCATGGAAGACTCCTGCAGGAACCACTGAAAGGTAAAGGGGAGAAACCCCTGGAAGTAGGGTGACCATATTTCTTAAAGTAAAAACAGGATGGCCCAGAGCTTCCCCTAGCCGCTCCCCTTGCACATAAGGCTTGCCAGAGCTGCCCTCCTATGCCACCCAGGGCTGAGACTGACTCGCTGAGCTCCATGCCACCCGCAGCGAGATTGGGGCTGAACCCCCAAGCTCTGTGGCTCCCGGGGCTGGGGCTGATCCACCGAGCTTCATGCCGCCCAGCGGTTCAGCTCTAAAGAAGGCAGCACTGCCCACTAGCAGCAAATTTCTCTGCTTTCCTGCTAGCGGGCAGCACTGTCTTCAGTTGAACCCCTGGACAGCAGCCCCTACTCTCCGCTCTGCCTTGCACCCGGGATAAATGCCCAGTTTGGGCAAAAAAGTAGGGACGGCCAGGACAGAGCTGAAAAATGGGACTGCCACGGCCAAACTGGGACATATGGTCACCCTACCTGGAAGCTGTAGCCCAAGGTGGGCTGACTGAGGAACTGTTTGTGTTGTGTTTGCCCAACACCTGGAGAAGTAAAAGTGCCTAAGAAGAGACTCAGGGCACCTTGTTACAGTCTGAAATCAACACAATGAAATTCAGTAAAGGCAATGAAAAGTACTGCACTTAGGAAGGAAGAATCCAATGCACAGCTACAGAAAAAGAACTAACTGGCTAAGCAGTCGTGCTGCTGTGAATGAGCTGGGGGTTGTGGCGACAGGGGCGACTCCAGGCACCAGCGCAGCAAGCACGTGCCTGGGGTGGCAAGCCGGGGGGCGGGGGGGCGGCGTGCCGGTCGCTGTGAGGGCGGCAGTCAGGCAGCCTTCAGTGGATTGCCTGTGGGAGGTCAGCCGGTCCCGCAGACCACAGAACAACTTGAGCCCAGAATGGGCACTTCCATGAATCCCAGTGATACTGATCAACATCACAGAAACTCTACAGTCCAAAATTACTCTGAAGGTAGTACAAAGGCCTCTGCCTGGCCACACTGCACTGGGCTCTCTCAGGCTATCTGCTGGCAGCTGACATGCCCACGAACGCTTTGTTCTCATGACTGGGGTTCTTGGCAAAAACTGCTGAGAACATATCTGCAGAGATTTTGATTTGTTAGTCTATCCACCCATTTCCTTACGCACCCCTCAGTCTATCCATCCATCCCCCTACATGCCCTCACAGTTCCTGTGGTAACTGCCTGTCTGACCCCTTTGTGGCCTCCTCTAGGGCACCCCCACTAAGGTCTCAAGCCTCCAGTCCTCACCTCCGTTGGGATGGAGTCCCACAACTCTCTCCTCCCAAAGCAAACATGCAATTTCTCTTGAAACTCACTGTAATTATCCCTAAAGGCCTGACCTGAGTTCAGCACCTACAGCTCTGCTTACACAGGGCCCTGCCAGCCATCAGAAAGTAAAGTACCATTTATTCAGAACGAAAGCATTACAGAAAACTATACCTTGAAAACAAGCAACAGTTTATACGTGCCTGTTTTATCCGGCAGTCACCCATCTTCCAAATGGGGTAGGAACACAGTACTTCAAATCCTTCCCATGCCTTTTGGGCACAGCATGATGTCAGTTCTTGGATCAGATGAGAATGATCACTTCATACCGTTCTCAGTCCTCTGGGTGGTCACCTTTGTCCACCAGTTCAAACCAGATTATGCAATTTCCCCCAAGGGCTGAGGCTTCTCCAGACTTGTTTAACCCTGTTACTCACCCAGGAACCTGGAATACCACCCTAGCCCATACAGATAACAGACAGCATTTATACAGGTGATATAGTAGTGAAAGACATTCCATGTGTCTGTAATATCTATCCCCAGACACACCCATCGTCTATCACCATACAAACCCCTCTTCGTTTCTCGCAGGCCTGTTACCATGGTGTTTGTTACTGTAATTGCTTTTGCAAAATCAGCATCTGCATCTTTTGGGAGGGGAGAATGGTCAGGGCAGGAATGGCAGCCAGGGACAAGAACCTCCGGGCTGCTCTAACACATGTGCTGCTTCCCATGGCCCTGAGGGGAAAAGAATAGCCAGAGCACCATGCATTCTGGCCAGGTGCCCATTCTCCCCCTGCATCAGCCCTTATTCCAGCTCCACACCAGCCAGGAAGGCACTCAGCTCAGTGGGGATTCCTAGGGGGCCACACCCACTCACTTTAAGGCTTCTTTATGTTGCCAGAAAGGCGCAGAGGGGCCTGAGCATGAGTGAAAATCAGCTCCAGTGATGCCAGTGGGAGTTGCAGCAGGGTAATGAGAACAGAACACCAGCAACTGTGTTGCACAGCCACAGCATGTGTAATGACAGCAACCACTGTTGTACATGGAAACCGGACACCAAGGACACTTTGCAGGCTCACAGCCCAAAGGCTGGGACTTGTTGCAATGCTCCAGTGCTTTAGGATCTGACCACCATCCACTGGGCCTCTGCAGAAATCACTGACTTACTCTCTGTCTCCCTCCCTTCTCCCACCTGCAGTGGGACCTGGTGTGTAACTTGCAGAAGTTCCAGCAGATGGCTCAGTCAATCTACATGGCCGGGGTGCTGGTGGGAGCACTCGTGCTAGGCGGTCTCTCTGACAGGTAAGCACAGAACAGGGACTCAGGAGACCTCTGTTCTATTCCCTGCTCTGTTGTGTGACCTGAGGCAAGTCTCTCTCTTTCTGCCCCACCTTTCCTTCTGGTACTCTGTCTGTTGGGGGCAAGCTCTCTGGGATGGTCTCTCGCTACAGCTCTGGGCAGTGTCCAGCACAATGGGGCTCTGATCTCAGTCAGGGGCAGAGCAGCGCTGGCACAATGGAGCTCTGTTCTCACTGGCTCTGTGCAACACCTGGTGCAATGGAGCCCCAGTTTCAGTTGGGACCTCCCGGTCCTAGTGAATTAGCCCAATGATCTGTGTTATAGAGGAAGTCAGAGTGGACAATCTAATGCTCCCATCTAGCCTTAAAATCTGTCAACCATCACTCCACGTTGTCCCCATCTGATTCATGGTCAGTCGTCCATGGCAACCCAGCTGGACATGCCAGCTGGAAGCCAATGGTCCTATCAGCCCCGAGAATCACCTCCTCTCCAATCACATCACAGCCCATCTGACCCACAGCCGAGTCCTGACCACTACCTCAATGCCTGTAACTTATTCCCTTCTCTGTCCCCCTTTGACATAGGTTTGGACGCAAGGCAATACTGATTTGGTCCTTTCTGCAGCTGGCTGTGATGGGAACCTGCACGGCCTTCGCCCCCAGTTACATCTCCTACTGTATCTTCCGCTTCCTGGGTGGGATGGCTCTGTCTGGCTTTGGGCTCAACACCGCCTGCCTGAGTAAGGCCTGCCTTTTTAGCAGCTAGGTTTTAAGCTTCTCACCTCAACCCTTAACAGATACTGTGACTGATGTACTAAAAGGTGCAGTACCACCTGCTGGCACTGGGGATCTCCTGGTGGCTCCATACACCTGCATGACCCTGACCTGCAGGTAGCAGAGAGAGGGGAAGTGCAGAGCATGCAAGCAGGCTCCCATGGGGCTATTTCAGCTCAGAGTATTGGGCTGTTTGCACATTCTCCTTGCTACCTCTGCAGCTGACCTGGGCTATGGGCTGAAGCAGCTCCAGCCTCAGAGGGTGTAATACCACCTGCTACCACTGGGGGAGCTGCAGCTCTGGAGGCTGCAATATCTCTGGCCACCAATGGGGGATCTGAAGGCAGATGGGGCAAGAGTTGCTGTCTCCAATATGGTTATTTCAGCTCAAAGTACAGAGCTATACATTCCCTCTGCTGCAGCCCTGCAGGGTGCAGTAACACATGGTGCCAGTGGGTCCGAAGAGAGTCAGGGCTAGCAGTATCCTGGTCACTGCCCATGGGCAGGTTAAACGAGGTTCCTTTCTTTGCAGTTGTGGAGTGGATCCCCACTGAGTTCCGTACCATCACCATTGCCACCACAGGATTCGTCTACACCCTGGGCCAGATCCTACTGGCGGGCTTGGCATATGGCATCCCAGACTGGCGCTGGCTCCAGCTGACTGTGTCTTTGCCTTTCTTCTTCTTCCTCATCTATTCCTGGTTCGTGTCTCTGGAAATCTCTCCTTCTAGGCACGAGTGCTGTCCTCTTTCCTTGTGGTTGTTAGCAGACAGGGTGGGGGTGGTGTCTAGTGGTTAGAGCTGAGAGTCAGGACTCCTGGATTCTGTTCTCAGCTCTCGGAGAAGTGGAGTTACAGCAGGGAACTAGGAGTCAGGCATTTGAGTTTCAAGAGGGTGGTGCACAGGACTCCTGGGTTCTGTTCTCAGCTCTCGGAGAAGTGGAGTTACAGCAGGGAACTAGGAGTCAGGCATCTGAGTTTCAAGAGTGTGGTGCACAGGACTCCTGGGTTCTGTTCTCAGCTCTTGGAGAAGTGGAGTTACAGCAGGGAACTAGGAGTCAGGCATTTGAGTTTCAAGAGGGTGGTGCACAGGACTCCTGGGTTCTGTTCCCGGCTCTGCTGCTGACTCCTTTGGCAAGTTCCTGCTCCTGTCTGTGCCTCAGTTTCCCCCTCTGAAACACAGGGATAATTCTCTTGTGCTGCATTACACTTCAGCTGATCCTGCTTTGAGGAGCCCATCAAAGCTGTGGGTCACATCACTGACCTTGGCTCTGCAGGAAAAACATTTGACTATACTTTTTCAACAGGTGGTTCGCAGAATCTGCTCGCTGGCTGGTTCTGGCAGGTAAAGATGACAGAGCAGTGAAGGTGCTCCAAAGGGTTGCCAGAATGAATGGGAAATGGGAAGAAGGGGAGAAGATTACCACAGAGGTAAAGAGACCCAATGGAGTCTTTAATGAAGGGCTTGATCCTCAGGTGGTCTAAACAGACACAACGGCAGTGGAGTCATTCATTTACACTAGCTGAGGATCAGGCCATTTAACTTTTTAATCTATCAGAGAACACAGAACCAGGGCCTGTCCCACCAGATTTCTAGCACAGGGCAAAGGAGATTGAATAAAGCCTGATTTCAGCAGAGAGCTGGCACAGGCCTGGCTTCCTCCCTTGCTCCAAAGTGACATTAACGTAGTCCCCTGTGGATATTTGTCCATGTTATAAAACCAGCACATCATTGCACACAACTGCCAGTCTGGGCTCAAAGGAGGCCCAGGGCTGGGATAGCAGCTGTGGCTGTGGGTCAGGATTGAGGGCCACTGGCTGAGTGAGGGAGGGGAGTAGGGTTCGAATAGCAGGGGGAGAGGGAGGGAGAAAGCTGTGTAACTGAGCTCTGATCTTAGTTGTGGCCTCTTGGTGCTACCATAATATACTGATTAATAGTACCAATAATACCAGACCTGTATGATCAATACATGTGGACTCTATATTCCATCACAAGTAGGTCTTGTTGAACTGAAAACTGAGGTCCTTGGAAGTTTGCCTCAGTAAGGAACGAGTAGCTACCATTTGCCGGAGCAAGGAGCCATTGGCAGGTTCTGTGTTGTCATAGCTGAATCCATGGGGCTGTCATGTGCTTCCCAACTGACCCTTTTGTTTCCTACTAGATCCTAAAATCCAAAATGCAGAAGGAACTGTCAACAGTGAAGTCCTCCTACACTATCTCGGATCTGGTACGCACGCCCGCCATACGCCAGATATTCTGCTGCCTCTCAATTGTGTGGTAAGAGCACTTCTTCCCTTCGGCCCTGATCCTAAATCTGGGTTCGAATTAGGTTTGGCAAACCCAGTATCGATAACTTTAGTCCATTTCTGAGCATAGATAATCCGCAGATTTTGGACATCTGTCGGCCTAAGGGTTATTCATTCATGCTTCAATCCATCCCTAGACATAGGCAGATCTGTCTGTCTGTCTACCTTATGTGTCTATCTAGGTCTTATCTTCCAGTCTGTCAGGTTCTTATCAGGTCTGTGGGTTTTCTCTCTAAGCTGGTGCATTTTAGGGCCCTTTGTATGTCCATTCAGTCCAGGGCATCCCTGCTTTGAATAATGCCCCGCCCTCCGCTCTGTTACATCACTGCACACACCAACCAGAGCACCCACAAGCGTTACACTAAAAGTTCCCCTGGCCAGCTCCACCCTGAGGGGATATTGAATTTGTGGCTGTTCACAAGGTTGGCACAAGGGTTTAGATAGCGCTCAAGTCCCATCTAGATTGGTCTTAAGTTGTGACTAGGCCTGGAGCTAAATCTCACAAGGCTGCACTTTCAACAGGCTACTCACTCATCCCTTTGCTTCTCTCTCTCTATGGTGAACGGCAGGTTCTCTACCAGTTTCTCCTATTATGGGCTGGCCATGGACCTGCAGAACTTTGGCGTCAGTATCTATCTGATCCAGTTGATTTTTGGAGCTGTCGACTTCCCGGCCAAAGTGGTGGTCACCATCTCCATGTCCTATATTGGGCGCAGGATCACGCTCTCAGCCTTCCTCCTCCTGGCTGGGCTTGTCATCATTGCCAACATCTTTGTGCCCAGAGGTGGGTTTGGTCCAGTCCACATACGGCAATGCTTAGCGCATAACCGCCAAGAAATGTCAATGAGTCTAAAGTAATTCAAACAAAGAGTAATTGACTCCCTCAGTATGCATCTCTCTCTCTTTTTCTCTATCTATCCATCCACATACATAACCGCCTATCTATCCATCCTTCTGTCCACATACACAACCACCTATCTATCCATCTACATACGTAACCGCCTATTTATCCATCCATCCGTATACATAACCACCTATCCATGCATCCACATACATAACCATCCATCCATCCATCCATCAGCTCATCCACATACATAACCACCTATCTATCTCCATACACAGCCATCTGTCTGAACAGACCTGAGGTAGGCGTGAGTGAGGTCAGAGGGGAAGAGGATAAAACAATCACAGTGAGAAATGGAGAAGATTCTTACCCATGGAAGCGAAAGGAAAGCCAGGTCTTGGAGAAGTGATGAAGGAAGAAAGAGCAGGATTGGGGATATGCCAGGTGAAACAGGGCAGAGGAGAGAGGCTGTCAAGATTACAGAGCTGGGATGCAGAATGGAAGATAGGCATGAGAGAGCTCAGAGTTTGGAACAGAGTTCTAGCCCTGGATTCTCCTTGTCCCCTCTTTGCAGAGCTGCAGATAGTCCGCACGTCACTGGCTGTGATTGGGAAGGGATGTCTTTCAGCTGCGTTCAACTGTGTGTTTCTATTCACAACCGAGCTCTACCCTACACCGATCAGGTAAGATGCTTTATTTCCAACTGACTCCTGATGAACCCTGCACCCAATTCCTTGCAGCACAGCGCCCCCTGGCATGGCACTGCAGCACTGGAGTCAGCACTGACTGAGAGGGGAGAATATACCCCTACTGAGCCCCCTCCCTGCTCCCTGCAGCATAGCACCCCCTAGTGCCATGCTTGGGCATTGTGGTCAGCACTGGCTGTGAGAAGAGAGCATCTCCTACTGAGCCCCCACCCTGCTCCCTGAAGCACAGCGCCCCCTAGTGCCATGCTGGGGCATTGGGGTCAGCACTGGCTGTGAAGAGTGAGCAGCACATCCTGCGGAGTCACTATTTAGCATTCCCAGGTCTGCCCTCCCAGTACTGAGCTAATCCTTCCCTGTTCTGGATGATTATTTCCCTGCAACGCCAGGCAGACCGGACTGGGCTTTGGAAGCACCATGGCCCGGGTAGGAGGTATTGTGGCTCCCCTGGCCAAGATGTTGGATGACTACTTCACCTTCTTGCCGCCAGTCGTCTACGGTGCTGCCCCAATCATCTCTGGCATTGTGGCCACTCTCCTCCCGGAGACTCTCAACCAACTACTGCCAGACACTGTGGAGGAGGTGGAGAGCAGGTTGGTCTGGTTGGGGGGGGGGTCCTTCCTGTCTGACTCTGACACCTGCGGCCAAGACAGGGCTTGGACTCCAAAGGCCAAAACACTCAGCTGGTGCTTGGGATCACCCCCATCCCCACCCCCACCCAGCCAGCAAGGCAAACTGCAGAGTTGTTATTATTTGTATGACTGTAGCACCCAGGTGTCCAGTCATGGCCCTGTACCCTGTTGTGCTAGGTGCTGTACAAAGGGCTTCCTGATCATCCTCTATCCACTGACTGATTCCAGTGAGTGGAAAGAGACTAGGCATGTATGTTGAAAGAGAGATAGCTCTTCAGGCCCCCATTGTACCAGGCGCTGCACAGACCCCAGCCAAGATTGGGGCCCCTGTTGTGCCCATAAAAGCACAGTGAGACAGAGTCATCCTGAAGAGTGTAAATCGGAGGTACCCAAAATGTGGAACAGAGGAATGTTCAGGGGGTATGGTGGGGCCTGGGCCAGCTCCCAGGGGGAGCAGGGAGGGAGCACCACCCAGCCCTACTCCGCTCCTAGCTCTGGTCTGCTCCTGCCCCCAGCCTCAGCCCCTCTGTTCCTATCCCCGGACCCACCCCCAGCTGCCACCCCCTTACCCCTGTCCATGTTTCCCACACCCCCGGAACTGCAGCCGTGCTCCCAGTCCCAGCTCAGGGTGTGTGTGCATGGACAGGGGAAAGAGGGGACATGACAATGAAAAGTTTGGGGATCGCTGATCTAAATGGACAATGAGTGGCAGGAACAGAGGCAAGATAGGACTTGCCCAGTGTCACAGCAAGTCAACAGCTGAGTTGGGATTAGAACTGAGAGACTCCTGAGTCCCCACCCAGAGCATCAACCACTAGACTATAGGGCTCTTTAGGGGTATACTACCCTTGTATTGTTCCTCTAGTGAAGTTCAGCCCTGCTGACTAATGTTTGAGCCTCATTTTAGTATTCAAACTGGCTGGAAAGTAACTTATGCCTGTTTTGCCTCTCTGCTTCATTGGTATTTCCCTCCCTCATTTCATCAAAGGTCTCAAATGAAGAGGGGTAAAGACACCAAAGAGAAGATTCCCCTTCAGAACCAGAAGAAAGTTCTGCTCAAAGAGACTTGCTGATGGCACTTGGACCCAGATGCCAATGGGGGTTGTGGGGTAGCAGCAGCTCAGTTTCAAATATTCCTCCATCCAATTACACATACTCTCACAGTTAACACCTTGTTCCTTGAGACCCACACGCAGGTGGGCTTTTGCACACAAGGATTAATGGGGGAAAGGGGTTAAATCTGCACCGCAGCTTGGGGGAAAGGTTGCAAGAGAGAAACCTATTGGGAAAGGAATGTGTGGACTGATTCAAAGCTCTCAGGAACAAGCAGGTGCCCTCCAACCCCAGGGCTAACCAAAGCTCTGAGTATGCCAAGGAGTACAATGATGCCCCATATCTCCTAGGTGGCATCAGCTTTCTGTAATGCAACCTTTTCCCTTGCGCTTTGAAAGGAGTCAGGGACAAACTCTGCTGCTCGCAAAGGCTACTCTGCACCTGCCTGTCACAAGAGGTGGATAAAGATTACAGACCCAACTGGAAATACAGCCAGACTGACTCTATCCCAAAGCTTATGTTTCAGCCTATGCACTGGAGAAAACAAGTCTTTGTATACTGGGGAGCAAACATGGCACTATAATAATCACACAGTCATTTCACAGCATGGTGTCTTGTGATTACTTAACCTCTGAGCCCAGGGCTGGTCCAGTGAGATGCAACAGATTGGGGGAAAATACATGCAACAGTGCATGTGAGCCTTTCTGCCCCCTAGTGGCTGGACCTTGCAACTACAACAGCTGGCTGAGCTGCTCTTCTAGCTCAAACAGTAGTAATAATAATGATATGTAGCACTTAGATAGTGCTTTTCAGGGCCGCCCAGGGGGGAGGAGGCAAGTGGGGCAATTTGCCCCAGGCCCAGGGCCCTGCAGGGGCCCCCAAGAGAATGCCCCGGCCCTGCCTCTGCCTTCCCCCATCCCCCAGTGCCTCAGCATGCCGTACAAGAGCGATCCTGGACAAAGCTAAAGCGGCGTGGCTCTAGCGGGGCCTGAACTCTGCCCTGCTCAGCGCCGCGTGGTAATGGCGTGAGGCTGTGAGCTTCAGGGCCCCACTGGAGTCACGTCGCTGCAGCACTGTCCAGGGCCGCTCCTGGATGTGGCACGCTGAGGCTCCAGAAGAGGGGGAGATGGGGGTAAGCAGCATGGCAAGGTGCCAGGGCCGGAGTGGGGGGGCTGGATAAGGGGCAGGGAATCCTGGGGACAGTCAGGGCACAGAGAGGGGGCAGAGATTCTGAGGGAGGGCAGTCAGGGGTGGGGAATGGGGGTTGGATCATGGGCATTCCAGGGCTCTGTCAGGACTTGGCGAGGGGTCAGGGTTGTCAGGGGACAGGGAATGGGGTGGTGGGGTCCCGGGGTGGTGGTTGAGGAGTGGGTCTTGGGGGGGTGGTGAGGGGACAAGAAGCAGGCTGGGGCGGGGATTTTGAGGGTGGCAGTTGGGGGGCAGGAAGTGGGTGGGAGTTGGATAGGGGGCAAGGCCAGGCTGTTTGGGGAGGCACAGCCTTCCTTACCCTAAAGCTCATTCAGCAGTTTGAGGCTTGCAGACAGCTATTTAACATGAAAAGCCAAGTTGTTATCTTTTCCATGGGGGAGGGATCACATGAGAAGAGCAATATCCTACACCACCTACCTCCTTCCCAACCCTACTAAGGGCGACCCCCTCCTCCCCTGCATTCCCTGAGGCTCCAGAGGGGTTAATTCAGTGGTTCTCAAACTTCTGTACTGGTGACCCCTTTCACATAGCAAATCTCTGAGTGTGGCCCCCCCTATAAATTAAAAACAATTGTTTATATATTTAACACTGTTATAAATGCTGGAGGCAAAGCAGGGTTTGAGGTGGAGGCTGACGACCCCCAGTAATAACCTCATAACCCCTTAAGGGGTCCTGACCCCCAGTTTGAGAACCCCTGGGTTAATTTAATTTTAGCACCCTGTGTCCATTCACATGCATGTGCTATTTTGAGCATTTCAGTTTTCACAACATAGGCTCATCCCAGATTCTGGAACAAGCTGAAATGCTCAGTTTGTGGAGTATGTACATAAGCTGTACTAAAGACAAACCCATAGTAACCGTCTCCAGTTTGTGAGGGACCCCGTGGAGCCAGTCTCTAGGAAACAGATACATTCATGGAGGTTAAGCCCATTAATGACTGTTAGCTAGGATGGGTAAGGAATGGTGTCCCTAGCCTCTGTTTGTCAGAGGGTGGAGATGGATGGCAGGAGAGAGATCACCTGATCATTACCTGTTAGGTTCACTCCCTCTGGGGCACTAGGCATTGGCCACTGTCAGTAGACAGGATACTGGGCTGGATGGACCTTTGGTCTGACCCAGTATGGCCATTCTTATGTTCTAAGCTAAATGAACCCAAAGTTATGGAGACAGATATGAGCCAAGGAAGCCAGCAGAGTATCAGAAACCTGGAAAAATCTCTGACTGGATGGACTCAGGCGTTTGGTCACAAGCTGAGGTGGTTCAAAGGTTGTGGATTTTTTTTTTAAGCAGAATGTTTTTTATTGTTTCTTTAAACAAACACAGCAAGCAGCAAATATTTGGCCACACACTTCTGAAACCGCAAACCATGCTCAGGTTTTGGCAGACTAATTTCAGCTTTTCAATTAAAAAAACAACAAATTTTGAAGGAAAGCAGACATTGTCCGGGATTTTTTTCTGCTTTACAAAAACCCCGTTTTTGATCCAGAAAAAGTTTTGACAGAAAATATTTGTTCAACCCTTTTAATGAGCTTTAGGGCCTTTTAGCACTAGCTGATGCTGAGAACCAGTGATACCTTGTAAAGGTGACTTGAAAAGAAGTTTTCTCAAAACTGGATTTGTGCTGAGATGCGGAAGGTTTTTAAATGTTTATTTTTCCCAAGACTTCCCTGGGAGGAGGAGGGGCAAGTGGGGCAATTTGCCCTGTGCCCCGCAGGAACCTCCACGAGAATATAATATTCTATAGTATTGTAACTTTTTTTTTATGGAAGGGGCTCCTGAAATTGCTTTGCCCCAGGCCCCCTGAATCCTCTAGCCAGCCCTGGTGCTTTTTATTAGCAGATCTCAAAGTGCTTTACAAAAGAGGGGAGTATCATTATTCCTGTTTAAAGGTGGGGGAAACTGAGGTGCAGAGAGGGGAAAATGACTTACTCAAGATCACTCAGCAGCAGAGCCAGGTCTTCTAAGTCACAGGGCAACACTCAGTCCTTTAGGTCACATGGCACTGGGCATCAGTGGTTCGACTGGCTGCTTCCAGCTGCCTCCTCCATGTCTGCCCCATTCTCCTGTCTCTAGATACCCATAATACTCAACCCCCATCGCTGTAAATTGCAAATACTTTCCTTATTGGGAGGCTCTGTGGGGAGAAAGCTCCATAGATGGAGAAGCTCTGAGGTGAAGCTTTCTCTGTAGTGCTGTTCTCTTGGCCCCAGTATTCAGGGCCTTGTAGAGTTCTTTCCATTAGCAGGAGAAATTGATGCTATAGACAGGTATGTTCCTGGTAGGTTTACATAGATTCACAGAGTTTGAAGTCAGAAGGGCCCATTATATAATCTAGGCTGATACCCTGTATGGAGCCCAAATAACTTGTGTTTGGCTAAAGCACCTTCCAAGCAAGGCAGCCAGTCTGGATTTGGAGACATCAAACGACGGAGAATCCATCACTTGCCTCAGGAGTCTGTTCCAATGGCTAATCATCCGCACTGGGAAACACTGTTGCCTCTAATTGGAATGTGTCTGGCTTTAACTTCCAGCCATCGGTTCTTGTTCTGCCATTCTCGCTAAGCTAAAAAGCCCTTTGGTATCTGGGATTTTCTCCCCATGAAGGTCCTTGTACACTGTTGTCAAGTCACTTCTCAGTCTTCTTTTCCTTGAGAAACTAAACAGAATGAGCTGCCCAGTCTCTCACTGTCAGGCATCTTCTCCAGCCCTCAAATCATTTCTCTGACTCTCAGCTGCACCCTCACCAATTTTTAACCTCCTTTCAAGAATGTGCACACCAGAGGCATTATTCCACTCTGGGTCTCACCAATGCCTTATACAGAGGTAAAATTTCCTCCCTGCTTCTACTCACTACTCCCCTGTTTATACAACTAAGGATCGCACTGGACCTTTAGGCCCCAGCATCACACTGGGAGCTCATGATATAATCTAGTTTATTCACAAAGAATGCACACAGTCCTGTTTCCCTGAGCACAGAGGAAAATAACAACAGCCAACAGTTTCCCTGCTCAGAAATTCCCAAGTCTGCCCCACCAACAGGCTCTGTGCCCAAGAAGCCCTGCCTTTCTGCATCCTCTCAGGCTCCCACAACTGTTTCTGGCTTCCTGCCTCAAGCACACTCAGGATGCAAACCCAACCTCCTAGCCCCTGTGTCTGCAACCTGGGAAATCCCTCAGCAGGCAGCATGTAGCTCTGAGCTTCTAGGGGGGCGGGGGCCACTTCATTCTTTGTAGCTGGCTCTACTGTATAAAGGGGCTTAACTGCTTCTTCCACAAACTGAAATGGGGCTTGGCACACCCATCAGATTTAGCGAAGTCTGTGATTGTCTTTCCGCGGTTCTCAAACTTCATTACACCGCGACCCCAGGAGGGGGGCTGAAGCCTGAGCCCGTCTGAGCCCCACTGCCCCAGGTTCGGAGGCCAAGCCAAAGCCCAAGAGCTTCATCACTGGGAAGCTGGGCTCAGGCTTCTGCTTCAGCCTCAGGTCCCAGCAAGTCTAACGCCAGACCTGGTGACCCCATTAAAATAGGGTCACGACCCACAGTTTGAGAACCCCATGTCTTTGGTTTTAATGCACCATGAAACAACACTTGAAACTGATTTGTAAATAAAGATCTCTTAGGAAGAGAGACTGTTAAATTGTTGTTGTTGGGTTCATACAGAACTATGCTCAATTTTTGTAAGTTGATTTTAGTTAGATTATTAGATTGTGATTTTTCCATTTACCAATCAGGCAACCCCCCGAACCAATAAAGGACAGTGTGAAAAAAAAGGACTTACTTGATGGCCACTGATAATAATCCTTAGTTCTTGCCTAGGGCTTTGCAGCCATGGTTCTCAAAGCACTTTATAAAGGAAGTCAGGACTGTTATCCCAGATTCACAGAACGGGGTGGGGTGTCTAACTTGTCCGAATATCCCTTTTCAAAATGAGACGTTTTGTTTTCAGTTTCTAAATGACTCTCTTGAGGTTCCCATGGCCCCTTTCCAGGCCAGGTGTCCCATCCCATTGTTTTGTGGAGGGGAAGTTCTTGGACTGTGCTCAAGACTGTGAGTTGCCCTGTCACCCCTGCCTCCAACGAAAGGGCATTCCCTGTGGTATCTGGGTGTCAGCTCCCTCCCTCATGCACTGCCCTCTGGGCAATGCCAGCCCTAACCTGGTCATTGCACCCCAGTCCCTTCAAATCATTCCCCTGCGAGATCCAGCCCCTGACACTGGCTACTCCCAGCAATCCCAGCACCTCTGCCTCCAGCGCTGTGGTAGGCTCCAGAGCATCAGTTGTACCTTAAACCACTGCTCCTGCAAGCCACGCAGCACTTGCCGGCACCTATGGGGACACACAGAAACAAGAGAGAGGGGTAGAAATTGGTGGGAGGAGGAAGAGAGGGGCCAGGCCCTGGTTTGCAGAGGGGAGGAAGAAGAGAGGGGCTGGACCATGGTTTGCAGGAAGGCGGGAGGCATAGGTGGTGGAACTAGGGCTGTGGGGGGTGCTACAGCACCCCCTGGCTTGAAGTGGTTTCCATCATATACAGGGTTTACAGTTTAGTTCAATGGCTCTCAGCACCCCCACTGTAGAAATTGTCCCAGCATCCCTGGGGGAAGGAGGAAGAAAGAGTCTGGGCTATGGTTTGCACTCAGTAGCTGCTCCTGCAGTGGCCTCCGCTCAGGGCCGATGCTTCCATTGAGGCGAATTAGGCAATCACCTACGGCGCCAGGATTTTCGGGGGGCAGCATTTTGCCAGGGGGGGGCAGCAGGCAGTTCCAGTGGACCTGCCGCAATTGTGTCTGTGGAGCGTCCGTTGGTCCGCGGGTCTGGTGGAGCTGCCGCAGGCATGCCTGCGGACGGTCTGCTGGTCCCGTGCGGCCCCGGTGGACCTCCCACAGGCACGGCTGCGCAGCTCCACTGGAGCCACGGACCAACGGACCCTCCGCAGGCATGCCTGCGGCAGCTCCACCGGACCCGCGGGAGCGGCGTGGCGAAATGGCCGTGCGCCTAGAGCGGGAGAAACCCTGGCGCCGGTCCTTCCTCCGCTCCTAGCTCCCTCCCCACGACAGGCTGCAGCCGCCATTGATTCTGCAGTGCAGATGGCAGAGCTACCTCCTCTGTCTGCCTGGGTCAGACAGGGGCCCTCACAGAGCTGTGGGTCAGGGCACAGACGGGCTATGTGAGCTCACACTGCCCTGCTCAACCCCACAAAACAGAACTGCCCCACTTCTGCTGAGCTCCTCAGCTTTTCCCTCCCCCGCAGCAAACATACGACATGACCCAAAAGAAATATCTGTCCATCCAACTATCCCCATGCACATCCCCCCATCCCCTTATGTATCAATTTATCTATGCCAGTCACTGGTATCTGGGACCCAAGACAAACAACAACCCATAACGCAACAGTCTTAGGATCATATCTCATTTCTTTTTTACTCAGATATTATCCTTCATTAAAACCCCTCAAATGGCTTGACTGAGGCCCCTAGCACAGCAGCTGCAAGGCGAGGGTGGCAGCATGTAACAAACAAAGGACACCTCTACTAAGCCAATCAGCAAACTAGGCTGACTCTGGCTGTTCTGGACATACCAAGACACTCCTCAGACATCAAAACTACACCAGAGCAAGAAGAGCCTCGTGAGGAAGAATGGCCTCAGAGTTAATGCATGAGATGAGGACTTACGAATTCAGGGCTCCATCCTCAGTTCAGTTACAGACACTTGCGCAACTCATTTTGGCTCGCCCCGTGCCTCAGTTTCCCCATCTGTAAAAAGAAGATAATAGAGAAGGGCAGGTTTTCCGTCCAGAGAAAATTCATTGGGATTCCAAAAATATTTCCAGCTTGGAACCAGGATGAGGAGTTGAAATCTCAAAATATTTCAAAATTCAAAAAAAAATTGGTTTGGTCAGTTGAAATTTTTTGTTTATGTTTCAACCATTTTGTATTTTCCAAAGCTTTTTTTCTGTAATTAGCTCAAATTTCTAAACAAAAAGTCATTTTACACTGAAAAACTGAAATTTGTCATCTCCAATTTTTCGTCTTCAAATCTTTTTTCTTAAAATTTTAGAGTTGAGACATTTGTCAAAAATGATACTTTCCTGCAAAACCCTTTTGCTAAATTTTTTCAGACCAACGCTAATTACAACCCTCCCTTTGGACTGTCTTGTCTATTTAGACTGTAAGCTCTTTGGGACAGGGATGGCTCGCACTATGAGGTTGTACAATCCCTGGCACAACAGGGCCCCAATCTCAGCTGGGTATATCCAGGTGGTATTTTAAGAACAGTGATGGCTCAGGACTAGGGTGACCAGATGTCACAATTTTATAGGGACAGTCCCAATTTTTGGGTCTTTTTCTTATAGAGGGTCCTATTACCCCACAGCCCCGCTGAGGGACGAGCCTCCCCTAGCACCAACGTGGGCTGAGCCAGTGGGTCCTGTGCCCGCCTCCCAGAAGTCACGGTGCAGGACTGGAAGTAGAAAAGCCCAGCTGCAAAGCTCAGTAGAAAGCCAGCCGTCGGAGAGGCCAGATGCCTGTGGCCTAGCTCTGGGTTGGGGAACGCCAGCAGGGCGGCCGACCTGAGGACTGGTGGGGCTAGCCGAACCTACTCCTCACCAACTACCCCGGGGAGGAGCCACGCCTACCCCTCGCCAGCTACCCCGAGGAGGAGCCACGCCTACCCCTCGCCAGCTACCCCTTGGAGGACACCAGCCAAATCCAGATACCTTACGAGGGGGAGTCTGGAAGTAGCCTGGGGGCAGCCGACCCTGGCCTGGCCGCAGCAGGGCCAGAACCCATGTCAGTGTGTTGCGATCAGGATCCCCACTCACGCAGCTGCGAGTCTTCTGCTGCTCCTAGGGCCCCGGACTGGGACGCAGTGGAATGGGTGAGCCTGCATCACCTCTGCCACTCAACTCATGGGTGGCAGTCTCCCCCTTGCACCAGACGCTCAGAAGTCGGAGCTCCTGAGTACGTGTTTGCTGCCTTGCCCTGACCTTGGCCCTGGGCTCATATTGAACTATTGACTCAGCCCCTGCTTAAGGGCCCGAGCTTCTCACTGTGTGTTTACTGGCCTGCCCTGACCCAGGGCTTGGGACCAGAGTGAACTAGTGCGAGGCGGATACCCCACAGCCCCGTGGAGGGACAAGCCTTGGCCGAGCCCTTCTACACGGGTACCAGAAGTGGGGATTCTTGCCCAGGATGTGGGCACGAGCCTTTGACCCCTGTGAGAAAGGGTCTGGGGAGGGAACGGTCCCACACTGGAGACATGGATTTATCCAAAATTTTTACGCTCCTAGCGGAGAATCAGGAGCGACACCAGGCGGCTCAGCTCCAACAGCAACAGCAGCTCGTCCAGTAGCTGGGGGCACAGCAGCAGCAGCTGATTCAGGACCTGACTCTGCAGAACCGAGAGTTTCAGCAGCAATGCTTGCAGCAGCTGGCGACGGCATGGCCTCGCCACACAGAGCCCCAGCCAGGAGACACGACTGGGTCACACTGCCCCCCACTGGCCGTGCAGCTGACTAAGATGGGACCGCAGGATGACCCCAAAGCCTTCTTGGTGACTTTTGAAAGGGTGACACACATCACAGGGTGGACACCCGACCAATGGCCACCCTTCTGGCCCTGTATTTGACGGGGACGGCCCAAACCGTGTACCGGGGGCTATCTGTGAACGATGCCCGGGACTATGCCCAGATAACGGCGGCAATTCTAGATGCCTTAGACATCAGCCCGGAAACCTTCCGACAGAGGCTCTGGAGTCTGTCCTACACCCCAGGTGCTCGACCCCGGTTGTTGGCCCAGGAGCTGAGAGACCTGTGCAAGTGGTGGCTGCAGCCCGACAGGTGGAACCCCGAGGAGCTCACTGAGCAAATCATCCTGGAACAATTCGTCCATATCCTCCTGTCACGGGGCGTGGGTTTGGGTCCTCTGGCATCGGCCTCCAATGATAGCCGCTGCTGTTGTCCTCATGGAAGATTTCCTTGCGGTGGAAGCCCCAGTCAGACCGGCTACTCGGAGCCACCGGCCAGGGCTCAAGCGCCTTAACCTCGAGAGGAAGGCGAGCGCCTGGGTCAAACTGCGAAATCCTCCGAGGAGTCAGGAGCCCCATTACAGACATCCCAAGGGACCCACTCGCGCAGGCCCGGAGATCGGGAGTGGCCAGGTCCCACGAAGTCCCCCCAGGGACCTGGGGGGAGGCTCAGCCTGGCCTGGACGCCCAGAACTCGGGCTCTGCTTCTCCTGTGAGAAACATGGACACCTGCAACGGGACTGCACAGAGATGGATTGCAGCTTCGGGCACGTTTGCACTGGGGAAAACCGTGCCTGACCGCCGGATGCCATCAAGGTCACCGTGCCCGTAGTTGTTGGGGAATGCATGACGTGGGCCCTGGTTGACTCTGGCTGTGGCCAGATGCTAGTCTGACAAAGCCTAGGCCTCCAGGCGGACCTCTGCCTGGGAAAAATCCAGTTGCAATGCATCCACGGCGACGTCCGTCCTTACGCCAGTGCCCGAGTCCGACTAACCATGGATGGGGTCACACGGACAATGGTGGTTGGCCTGGCCCTGCGACTTGCCTACCCTGTGATCCTGGGATGCAACTGGCCAGACTCCTCTGGAGCCCTTTGTTGAAACATCAAGGAAAACCCCGACGTCACCCCAGCATTGGAGGCAGACTGCCGCGAGGACCCCGGCAAGGAGGTGGAAGAACCAGACCCTATTAGACAGGAAGAAGCACCTGAGGACCCCCCGCCCACATCTGCTGATGACCCCAGGGTCGACACTGACTTCTGCCGGGGAACCCTACCCTTAGTCGGGCATATGAGCAACTGGTGGCCATGGATGGCGCTCTGCTTGATCTAGGCCAAGCCCAGGTCTGGCCCCATTTCAAGCTATGTCACGATCGCCTCTATTGTGTGGACCAAGATTCCCGCACTGGAGAGGTCAAGACCCAACTGCTGATGCCTCAGTGCCACTGCCATGCGGTGATGAAATTCGCCCATGAAATCCCAGCTGCAGGGCACCTCGGTTAGGAGAAGACCCTTGCTCGGATTCTGACCCGATTCTTCTAGCCCGGGGTGCACCAGGAGGTACAGGAGTATTGTAGTTCCTGTCTGGAATGTCAGCTGGCTGCTCCCCTATGGACAGCCCCAGTCCCCCTGATCTCTATGCCCATTGTGGAAACGCCATTTGAGTGGGTGGTCATGGATTTGGTGGGACCCCCCCCGAGAAGCAGGGCAGGGTTTCTGTACATCCTAGTCATCGTGGGCTATGCTACCCGTGTTCCCAAAGCCATCCTGCTCTGGAGCATCACTGCCAGGACCATCGCTGAGGAGCTCGTCAAAGTCTTTGCCCGCGTGGGCTTGCCTCAGGAGATCCTTACTGATCAGGGCACCAACTTCACCTCCAGGCTGCTGCGGCAGGTGTGCAACCTCAGATAATCCCTGACCGAGGAGCAATGAAAGCAGACCAGATGCCTCCTGCAGGTGTTCCCCAGAATGTTCACCGCCCAGCCAGGTTACATGACCCTCATTTACCATACCATCCAGACGGAGCCGGGGGGGTGGTGGTGGTGATCCAGGAATCAAATAGGCCCTTGCCACATCGTATGCAGCAGGGCGTAGAGGAGGAAGTCCGGGAGATGTTGGCGCTGGGGATTATCAAACTGTCACAAAGCGAATGGCACAGCACGGTAGTCCTGGTTCCCAAGTCAGATGGGACACAGTGCTTCTGTATTGATTTCCACTGTGTCAATTCCATTTTGAAATTCGATGCATACCCGATGTCCTGGGTCGATGAACTGCTGGACCTCTTAGGCCAGTATCCCTTGCTCACTACCCTCGATCTGAGCAAAGGATACTGGCAGAGCCCCCTCGACCCCGTCACTCAGGAAAAGACCGCATTTGCCACCCCCACGGGCCTCTACCAGTTCACTCGAATGCCCTTTGGACTCTATGATGCCCCAGCAACTTTCCAGCAGTTGATGGACCACCTCCTTCAACCTCATCAAGAGTATGTGGCCGCATACCTGGATGATGTCGTTATTTACAGATGCCGTTGGGAGAACCACCTGGAACGGGTAGCGGCCATCCTGAGGTCCCTGCGGGCAGCGGGATTAAAGGCCAATCCAAAAAAATGTCGTATTGGATGGCAGGAGATCACCTACCTGGGGTACACTATTAGGAGGGGACAAGTGAGACTTTTCATGGGAAAGGTTCAGGCCTTAGCGGCATGCCCACCACAAAGCGCCAAGTACGCCAGTTCCTCGGACTGGCGGACTACTACCAATGATTCATCCCTGATTTCACCTCCGTCACAGCCCCACTAACAGGACTCTTGACCTAAACCAGCCCCCAATATGTGGAGTGGACTCTGGAGTGTGACCGCGCCTTCCAGACCCTCAAAAACAGTCTTTGCCATGAGCCCGTCCTATACAGCCCCGATTTTAACTGAGAGTTCATCCTCCAGACGGACGCCTTGGAGGTAGGCTTAGGGGCGGTCCTGTCTCAGGAGGTGGATGAAGAGGAACATCCAGTTGTAGATGTAAGGAGAGTCAGGATGAGCTCTACCCTGACATCTGGTGATGAATTATGGCGAGTGTGGAAAAAAATTTAGGGGGCTGATCTTGTTTGCATAGGCACACCCACTCCGCCTAGCGTGAGCCCACGGCAGCCCAAAATGGTCACTTTGACACCTGTGTGATCTCCAATTTCTCAGTTATTGGGGTTGGAGGAATAAAGTGTTGTTACCCTGATTATGTGAATGAAGGACTGAGACTGTTTTATGACAGAGGGTCTCACCGTCAACCAAGTAGCACTCGCTAGACAAGGGACATGGGTTCCAAAACCCAGTGAATTTAGAGAGGTTGGGGATAGGTGAGTGTACCTGATGAGGTGGACCCCCTTTGAGGGCCTGGCACACCAATTGCACCTCCTTCTTCCTCTCCACTGTTGAATAGCAGAGCAAATTTTGATTCCATTAGGAGTCTAGCTAGAGACTGCTGAGCTGAATTCACTTTGGGCCAATGGTGCACCAGCACTGGGACTCCCATACTACAAGCTGAAATCACTAAGAGCTGAAACCAATAAAAGAGCTAAAATTACCGAGGTGAGATCACTGAGTGCTGTGTTAACAAGTGGGGGAGCCTGAAGATATATTGCTAAGTGGCTGGCAGAGCAGTTTGCAGGATGGTTGGAGCAGCGAGCGCAGCGCAGCGCAGCGGAGTGGAGTGGAGTGGAGCAGTTTGTGGGGACAGTTGGAGCAGCCCACGGAACAGCAAGTGGAGCGGAGCGGAGCAGAGCAGTTTGCGGGGACGGCTGGAGGAGAGGAGCGGAGTGGAGCGGGGTGGCTGGTGGAGCAGAGCTGTTCGTGGTGAAGGCTGCAGCAGACCTCCACGGAGAGGCGAGGCAGTCGGCCTCGGCCCACATAAGGTACCTCTTAACACCCCGTGTCCTCCCCCTCCTCCAATTCCACCCAGGCTGGGGGGGTAAAACTCTGCAGATAAACTTTTGAACTCTGGGGCAGCACTGACCAGGGACAGAGACTTTTGGGTTGTTGGACTTTGGGGTGATTTGCACTTAAGACCCTGAGGGGAAAAGGACATTGCCAAACTTACTTGGAGGTGGGTCTTTTGCTCACGGTTTGTGTTATGAATCCTGTTTGTGGTGTTTCCCCAACATAATGCCACATTGTTTCCCTCCTTTATTAAAAGGACTTTGCTACACACAGACTCCGTGCTTGCGAGAGGGGAAGTATTGCCTCCTAGAGGAGCCTAGCGGGTTGGTATGTAATTGTCCCAGGTCACTGGGTTGCGGCTCGAGCCGGTTTTGCATTGCATTATTGAAACAGAACCCCTGCATACTGAACCGAGCCCTTGTTGCTGCCAACTCAGAGGGGCAGAAGGGTTACATATACCTCAGTCGGAAACTGTTTCCACGAGAAAGAAACTACACGGTGATAGAGAAGGAGGCCCTGGCAATAAAATGGGCTTGTGACGCCTTGTGGTACTACATCCTGGGGGCCCCGTTCATACTGGTCACCGACCATGCCACATTGGCCACATTACAGTGGTTGGCCAGAACTAAAAATAATAATAACATGAGGCTAACGCGTTGGTACCTGGCTCTACAGGCCTATGCTTATACTGTCCGCCATAGGGCCAGTAAGGACCACGCGAATGCTGACTTCTTGTCTCACCTGGGAGAGTTGGATGGGTCTGGCCCTGATGGACAGGAGCCAGACTTGTGGGCGGGGGAAGGTGTAACGAGGCAGTGGAATACCCCACAGCCCCACTGGGGGACGAGCCTCCCCTAGCACCAACGTGGGCGGAGCCAGTGGGTCCTGTGCCCACCCCCTAGAGGTCACGGTGCAGGACAGGAAGTAGAAAAGCCCCGCTGCACAGCTCAGTAGAAAGCCAGCTGCCAGAGAGGCCAGGTTGGGGAATGCCGGCTGACTGTGTGTTTGCTGCCCCACCCTGACCTAGGGCCAGAGCTCAAAGTGAACTATTGGCTCAGCCCCTGCCTAGAGGCCCGAGCTTCTGACTGTGTGTTTACTGGCCCACTCTGACCCAGGACTTGGGCCCAGAGCGAACTAGTGTGAGGCGGTGGAATATCCCACAGCCCCGTGGAGGGACAAGCCTTGGCCGAGCCCTTCTACACGTGGTACCAGAAGTGGGGATTCTTGCCCAGGATGTGGGCATGAGCCATTGACCCCTGTGAGAAAGGGTCTTGGGGGGGAACAATCCTCCACGAGAGACATGGATTTATCCAAAAATTTTTACGCACCTGGCAGAGAATCAGGAGCGACAGCAGGCGGCTCAGCTCCAACAGCAACAGCAGCTCATCCAACAGCTGGGGGCACAGCAGCAGCAGCTGATTTGGGACCTGACCGTGCAGAACCGAGAGTTTCAGCAGCAATGCTTGCAGCAGCTGGCGACGGCACGGCCTCGCCCCACGGAGCCCCAGCCGGGAAACACGGCTGGGTCACCCTGCCCCCCACCGCCCGTGCGGCTGACTAAGATGGGACCGAAGGATGACCCCGAAGCCTTTTTGGTGACTTTTGAAAGGGTGGCACATGTCACAGGGTGGACACCCGACCAGTGGGCCACCCTTTTGGCCCTGTATTTGACAGGGATGGCCCAAACCGTGTACTGGGGGCTATCTGTGAACGATGCCCGGGACTATGCCCAGATAACGGCGGCAATTCTAGATGCCTTAGACATCAGCCTGGAAACCTTCCGACAGAGGCTCCGGAGTCTGTCCTACACCCCAGGTTCTCGACCCCTGTTGTTGGCCCAGGAGCTGAGAGACCTGTGCAAGCGGTGGCTGCAGCCCGACAGGCGGAACCCCGAGGAGCTCACTGAGTAAATCATCCTGGAACAGTTCGTCCATATCCTCCTGTTGCGGGGTGTAGGCTTGGTCCTCCGGCATCGGCTTCCAACGGCAGCCGCCGCTGTTGTCCTCATGGAAGACTTCCTTGCGGTGGAAGCCCTGGTCGGACTGGCTACTCAGGGCCACCCACCAGGGCTCAAGCGCCCTAACATCGAGAGGAAGGCGAGCGCCCAGGTCAAACTATGAAATCCTCCGACGAGTCAGGAGCCCCGTTATAGATGTCCTGAGGGACCCATTTGCGCAGGCCCAGAGATCATGAGTGGCCGGGTCCCACAAAGTCCCCCCAGGGAGGCTTGGCCTGGTCTGGATGACCAGAACTCGGGTCCTGATTCTCCTGTGGGAAACATGGACACCTGCAACGGGTCTGCACAAAGATGGATTGCAGCTTTGGGCACATTTGCACCGGGGAAAACCGGACCTGGCTACCACAGGCCACCAAGGTCACCGTGCCCGTAGTTGTCAGGGAATGCCTGACACGGGCCCTGGTCGACTCTGGCTGTGGCCAGACCCTAGTCTGACAAAGCCTAGGCCTCCAGGCGGACCCCTGCTTGGGAACCATCCAGTTGCAGTGCATCCACGGCGACGTCCGTGCTTATGCCAGTGCCCGAGTCTGACTAACCGTGGAAGGGGTCATGCGGACGATGGTGGTTGGTCTGGCCCTGGGACTCATCTACCCTGTGATCCTGGGATGGGATTAGCCAGACTTCTCTGGAGTCCTTTGTTCAAATGCTGAGGAAAGCCCCAACGTCACCCCAGCGTTGGAGGCGGACTCCTGCGAGGACCCCGCCAAGGAGGTAGAAGAACTGGACCCTATTACACAGGAAGAAGAGCCTGAGGACCCCCCGCCTACATCTGCTGACGACCCCAGGGTTGACATTGACTTCTGCCGGGACCAATTGAGGGACCCTACCCTTAGTCAGGCATATGAGCAGCTGGCGGCCGTGGATGGCGCTCTCATTGATCCAGGCCGAGCCCAGGTCTGGCCCCATTTTGAGCTACGCCATGACTGCCTCTATCGGGTGGACTGAGATTCCCGCACTAGACAGGTCCAGACCCAACTGCTGGTGCCTGAGTGCAACCACCGCGCGGTGATGAAACTCGCCCATGACGTCCCAGCTGCAGGGCACCTGGGTCAGGAAAAGACTCTTGCCTGGATTCTTCTGGCCCGGGGTGCACCAGGAGGTACGGGAGTATTGTAGCTCCTGTCCGGAGTGTCAGCTGGCTGCTCCCCCATGGACAGCCCCAATCCCCATGCCCATTGTGGAAACACCATTTGAGCGGGTGGCCATGGATTTGGTGGGACCCCTCCCGAGAAGCAGGGCAGGGTTTCTGTACATCCTAGTCATCGTGGACTATGCTACCTGTGTTCCCGAAGCCATCCCGCTCCGGAGCATCACCACCAGGGCCATCGCTGAGGAGCTCATCAAAGTCTTTGCCCGCGTAGGCTTGCTCTTGGCAATTCTTACTGACCAGGGCACCAACTTCCCCTCCAGGCTGCTGCAGCAGGTTTGCAACTTCCTGGGGATTAATCAACTACACACCTCCATTTACCACCCACAAACTGACGGCCTGGTAGAACGGTTCAACTGCACCTTGAAAACCATGCTGCGCAAGTTTTCCCTAGAGGACCTGCGCCGTTGGGATCAGTTGCTCCCACCTCTGCTCCTGGGCGTCTGCAAAGTACCCCAATCATCCACGAAATTTTCCTCCTTTGAGCTCTTATATGGCCATCGTCCAAGGGGGCTACTTGACCTCATGAGAGAGACGTGGGAGCAAGCCCCGTCACCAGCCCAGGGCCTTCTGCAGTACGTCTTCCAGCTTCAGGGACATCTCACATAAGCAGGAGCTCTAGCTTGGGAGAATTTGAAGGCAGGTCAGGAAGCTCAAGCCCAAAAGTATAACCGGGAGGCCCGAGTCCGTGAGTTCGAACCCGGTGACTAGGTTCTGCTCCTCCTGCCCTCCAGCGATTCAAAACTACTGGTCCGGTGGCAGGGGTCATATGAGTGTGGTTTGGAAGATCGGGCCAGTCATCTACGAGATTAACCAGCCGGACTGGCGAAAAGGAGCCCAGCGATACCATATTAACCTTCTGAGGCCCTGGCGAGAATGAGAAGGCCTTCTAATTAATCCCCGCTCCCCGGACCCGAGCTAGGACTCTGTGTAATCTCAACCGAGGACTCTTCAATGCCTCAGCTCGGAGAATCCCTGAACGAGGAGCAATAAAAGCAGACCAGATGCCTCCTGCAGGCGTTCCCCAGAACGTTCACCGTCCAGCCAGGTTACACGACCCTTGTTTACCATATCATCCAGACGGAGCCGGAGGTGACGATCCAGGAATCAAATAGGCTCTTGCCACATCATATGCGGCAGGTCGTAGAGGAGGAAGTCTGGGCAATGTTGGTGCTGGGGTTATCGAACCGTCGCAAAGCGAATGGCGCAGCCCGGTAGTCCTGGTTCCCAAGCCGGATGGGACACAGTGCTTCTGTATTGATTTCCACCGTGTCAATTCCATTTTGAAATTCGACGCGTACCCGATGCCCCCGGTCGATGAACTGATGGACCGCTTAGGGATACTGGCAGATTCCCCTCGACCCTGCCTCTCAGGAAAAGAACACGTTTGCCATCCCCATGGGCCTCTACCAGTTCACTCGAATGCCCTTTGGGCTGTATGGTGCCCCAGCAACTTTAGGTGCCCCAGCAACTTTCCAGCAGCTGATGGACCACCTCCTTCAACCTCATCAAGAGTATGTGGCCGCATACCTGGATGATGTCGTTATTTACAGATGCCGTTGGGAGAACCACCTGGAATGGGTAGCGGCCATCCTGAGGTCCCTGCGGGCAGCGGGATTAAAGGCCAATCCAAAAAAATGTCGTATCGGATGGCAGGAGACCACCTACCTGGGGTACACTATCGGGAGGGGACAAGTGAGACCTTTCGTAGGAAAGGTTCAGGCCCTAGTGGCATGCCCACCACCCATCACGAAGCGTCAAGTACGCCAGTTCCTCGGACTGGCAGGCTACTACCGACGATTCAGCCCCAATTTCGCCTCCATCGCAGCCCTGCTAATGGGACTCTTGACCAAAGCTATCCTCCAATGTGTGGTGTGGACCCAGGAGTGTGACCGCGTCTTCCAGGCCCTCAAAAACAGTCTCTGCCACAAGCCGTCCTATACAGCCCCGACTTTAACCGAGAGTTCATCCTTCAGACGGACGCCTCAGAGGTAGGCCTAGGAGCGGTCCTGTCTCAAGAGGTGGATGGAGAGGAACAGCCGGTCGTATACCTCAGTTGGAAACTGTTTCCATGAGAAAGAAACTATGCAGTGATAGAGAAGGAGGCCCTGGCAATAAAATGGGCCTGTGACACCTTGCGGTACTACATACTGGTCACTGACCACGCCGCGTTACAGTGGTTGGCCAGAACGAAAAATAATAATAATATGAGGCTAATGCCTTGGTACCTGGCACTACAGCCCTATGCTTATACTGTCTGCCATAGGGCCGGTAAGGACCACGCGAATGCTGACTTCTTGTCCCACCTGGGAGAGTTGGGCAGGCCTGGACCCGATGGACGGAAGCCAGGCTTGTGGGGGGAGGGGTGTAGCGAGGCGACGGGATACCCCACAGCCCTGCTGAGGGACGAGCCTCCCCTAGCACCAATGTGTGCGGAGCCAGTGGGTCCTGCGCCCAACCTCCAGAGGCCACGGCGCAGGACAGGAAGTAGAAAAGCCCTGCTGCACAGCTCAGTAGAAAGCCAGGCACCGGAGAGGCCAGATGCCTGTGGCCTAGCTCCGGGCTGGGGAACGCCGGCAGGCCACGGCCGACCCAGGGACTGGCCGGGCCATCCGTGCCTACCCCTCGCCAGCTACCCCGAGGAGCAGCCGCGTGTACCCCTCGCCAGCTACCCTGAGGAGCAGCTGAGCCTACCCTTCTCTAGTTACCCGGAGGAACAAATGGTGCTGGAAATTGCTGAGGATGCCAGCCAAACCCAGATACCTTACGATGGGGAGTCCGGAAGTAGCCTGGGGGCAGCCGACGCTGGCCTGGCTGCAGCAGGGCCAGAACCAATGTCAGTGTGTTGCAGTCAGGATCCCCACTGACGCAGCAGCGAGTCTTCTGCTGCTGCTGCTAGAGCCCTGGACTGGGACGCAGTGGAGCGGGTGGGCCTACATCCCCCGTCACCCCACTCATGGGTGGCAGTCTCCCCCTCGCACCAGATGCTCAGAAGCCGGAGCTGCCCCACCCTGACCTAGGGCCTGGGGTCATATTGAACTATTGACTCAGCCCCTGCTTAAGTGCCTGAGCTCCTGACTATGTTTACTGCCTGACCTAGGGGCCAGAGCTCACAGTGAACTATTGGCTCAGCCCCTGCCTAGGGGCCTGAGCTCCTGACTGTGTGTTTACTGGCCCGCCCTGACCTAGGGCTTGGGCCCAGAGCGAACTAGTGTGAGGCGGCGGGAAACCCCACAGCCCCGCGGAGGGACGAGCCTCAGACGAGCCCTTCTACACCCCCTCACCCCCTGTCCCTATTTTTCACATTTGCTGTCTGGTCACCCTACTCAGGACAAAGGCGGGCATGTGGTATCTCAGCTAAATCTGGATCCTTTTTAGTTATAGTTAATTTCTAGTCCTGTGGTGTGAATAATATACTCACCCAAAGGCAATCTGGTTTAGCAGCATGGATCAGTATGTTTGTCACCTTTGCACTGGAAACATTTAGCACCGTATCTAGCACATTGCTTTCAGACTCTGTCTTTTTTGGACTTAATCCATGCAAAACAAAGTAAAATTGTAACCAAGTGACCTGCTTAACGCCTTATATAACCTTCTGAGGGATATATAAACCCCCACCTGCTTTTCCAGAGGGTAAAATGCAAGGATCAATGTGGCATTAAGCTTGGTAAAACCATTCCCTTATGCGTCAACAGTTCATAGAAAAGGTGTGTGGAGTTTTCCCGCAGCTAATAGGAAACTAGGAATGGTTGCATGGAATTTTTGCAACAAAGGAGAAGCAACATAGTAGCATACTCAGTTATTTAGGGAGAATATAACTCAATGCCTCGTTTGGAAACTACACCCTCAAGAATCCCTGGACACTATTTGCCAACAGCTGACTTTTTCTAAGTTCTGTGCTTTATGGCTGTCTTTGAAGTTGTGAAGTGGAATACAAGCTGGATTCAAATTAACGTCTTTCTGCGTAGATATTTTGATCACACAACATTTAATTTTTACAAGTAATCGACTTATTTCAGGTAACATTGGTTATTCGAGCCCCATCGTTTTTGCTTAACCGAGACGGTTAGTGCTGAATCTTCCAATCCGGCACCATGAGTTTTGCCGAGCTCTTAGACCACGTTGGGGGGATGGGTCGCTTCCAAATAAGCTGTGTTATCTTACTGGCTATCCCAGTTTTCATGATGGCCAGCCATAACCTCCTGCAGAACTTCACTGCTGCCACCTCTGAGCACCACTGCCATGTCCATATCAACATCAGCAACACTCCTGACACCAATCTTACTGGAACGCTCGCTGCCAAGGACCTCCTCAGGGTCTCAATCCCCATGGACAGCAAGATGCAGCCAGAGAAGTGTCACCGCTTTGTCACTATGCAGTGGCAGCTCCTAGACTCCAACGCCACAATCACAAACCTGACCAAGCTGGAGACTGAACCTTGTGCTGATGGGTGGGTGTACGACAAGAGCATTTTCACCAGCACCATCATTACAGAGGTACGTGAGAGCAAGACCTGCTGCAGTGCGGGTAACTGGCTGGGAAAGGGATACTGAAACCATGGGGTGGAAGAGGTGAAAATATTTTTGTTGGAATCATGTCTTTTCATAGATTTTTGCAAGTAAGTTTCACCGTCCTATGGGCAGAAAGGGTCAGAGTATTTATCTATCAATCAATCCTCCTCTTCCTAGTATCAGATCTTACAGTTTGCACCAACCTACAGCCCCTGCATGTCTATTGACATCAGCTTGGTTTCAGCCCAGAGCTGCCCAGAGGATTCAGGGGGCCTGGGGCAAAGCGGGGAAGCTGCGTCGCTTGTATTCATCCGGCGTCCGTCCAGCTCTCTGGCGGCATTTCGGCTGCGGGGAGGCCCTTCAGTCGCTCCGCGTCTTCGGCAGCACTGAAGGGCCCCCCACTGCCAAAATGCTGCCAAAGACCCAAAGCGTCTGAAGGGCCCCCTGCTGCTGAAATGCCGCAGAAGACCTGGACCGCCACCAGGCCAGGGCTCACAATTGCCCTACTAGCCCTCCCGGGTGGCCCTGTTTCAGCCTAAGTCAATGCAGAATGTCATCCAGGGCCATGTGCTGTTCTCAGTTACATTCTGGCCCCCAAGGCAACTTCAATCCATGCAGCTTCAAGTGACTGCCATTACACAGCTGTAAAGGAAAGCAGGACATGGCCTTTATGCTTCACAGAGTCTTGTTTCCTTCAGTGGATGAGTAGGAGGAAGCTGTGGTTGCAGTGGGAATTCCCCTGTCCATTTTGCAGTCAGTTTCCTCTCAATTAAACTGGACATAATCCACGAATCCACATTAAAGGAACCGTGAATGATGCTAAGAGCTAGCCCTCCTCTCCCCTAGATCTCAAAGGGCTTTACAATAGTGACTAAACCTTACTATCCCATCTCACAACTGGGGGAAACTGAGGCACAGCAAGGCAGCATGACTTGTCCAAGGTCACAGCAAGTCAGTGTCAGAGTTAGGAGTAGCAGTCCCAGTCTCTTGAATGCTCACTCCATTCAAAACCATCCACCTCACGTGGGATCATTATATTTGATCCTACATTAACATCTAAAGGACCCATTCTGCCAGGCACTGCAGAGACCCTAGCTGAGTTCAGAGACTCACTGTGCCAGATGCTACACAGACCCAAGCTGAGAGTGGAGCCCTGTTCTGCCTGGCACTGCCCAGAGCCCAGTTCAGACTGGGGAACTCTTGTGCCAGATACTGCATGGACCCCACCTCCAATCAGGGCCCTATTGCACTGGGAACGGCAAAGACCCCAACTGAGACTGTGCTGTGTGCTCTGTGAACCCCAACTGAGATTGGGGCCCAGCTGTGCTGGGTGCTGCACAGGGACAAAGCTAGAGACCAGGATGATCCTCCCTCATTTTACGGATGATGGACATTGAGACTCAGAGAGATTAAGGCTGTGATGCCCTGCAGATCACATTTCCCATTAAAAGTAGGTAGCTTTGGACTTGTAATTAACAAATTAAAATTAATTGTAATGATTGCTAGGGGAACTGGCTGTCTAAATGCCATTAATGGCTCTGAAAATCTCAGCTCCAGTCTAGGGCCTTAACCACAAGCCAGTCTTCCTCCTGGAGCCCAGCTTCATTTTCTCTCTCCTTTACAGTGGGACCTGGTGTGTGACTTCCGGCAGCTGAAGCAGATGGCTCAGTCCATCTACATGGCTGGGATCCTGGTGGGAGGCATCATCTTTGGAGGTCTGTCAGACAGGTGAGAGCAATGTCGTTATGAAGCCGAGCAAGGCTAATTCCTGGGGGAATCAGGAATCTCGAGCAGGAGGAGAGGAAATTATGGTACCTCTGTATTTGGCACTGGTGTGACTGCTACTGGAACCCTGTGTTCAGTTCCAGTGTCCAAAATTCCAGAGGGATGTTGGTAGGCTGGAGAGGGGTCAGAGAAGACCCATGAGAATGATTAAAGGCTTGGAAAATGTGCTTTACAGTGAGAGACTCCAGGAGCTCGATCTATAAAGCAAAGGTTAAGGGGTAACTTGATCACAGTCTGTAAGTAGAGCCCCTTGAGTTCATTTAATAATTGTTTATTTTATTTTGGGGGAATTTCTTGTTTGTTTTATTTTGTTAATGTTATCCATGCATGGGGATCGGGTCTTGCCCCTGGAGGTTGGGAGGCCCTGGAAGGGGGCTGAGTCCAAGGCCACCCGAGGGGGGGCAAGTGGGGCAATTTGCCCCAGGCCCCACAGGGGCCCCACGAGAGTTTTAAGGGGCCCCCATGAGAGTTTCCAGCGGGTCTTCAGCGGCAGGTCCTTCAGTGCCACTGAACACACCCGGATCGAGTGAAGGACTCGCTGCCGAAGACCCAGAGCTTCTTTCACTCCGGGTCTTTGGTGGCAATTTGGCAGCGGGGGCTCCTTCCACTCTGGGTCTTCAGCGGCAGTTCGGCGGTGGGTCCTTCACTCACTCCGGGACCTGCCGCCAAAGTGCCCCAAAGACCTGGAGTGGAAGGACCGCCACCGCCGAAGACGCCAGGCCTACTGAATCCTCTGGGTGGCCCTGGCTGAGTCCTGCCACCAGGGGTCGGGAGGCTCTGGGGGAGGTGAGTCTTGCACTCCCAAGCCTGCCCTGCACTCATCCCGCAGAAGCGGCTCCTGGGGTCCTGTGTGGTGTGGCTGGACCTGGGTCTCGACTCAGGGTGTTGTGGCCTGGCACACGGGGTAGCACGGGCTGAGGAGGAGAGAACCTGTTGTTAATATTTTGGCAGCTCATCAGTGAGCTTTTCCATCTAGCAGACAAAGGTCTAACAAGAACCAGTGGCTGGAAATTGAAGCTAGACAAATTCTGACTGGAAATAAGGTGCAAATTTCTAACAGCAAAAGGAATTAACCATTGGAACAACGGCCCAAGGGCTGTGGTGGATTCTCCAGCCCTGGAGATTTTTAAATGAAGATTGCATGTTTTTCTAACAGTCAGATATCAGCTAGGGGATAACCCTACTGCCAGGGCCCTAGAATGCCTTAATCCAGTGCTGCAGGCAGGGCTGGCTCCAGCTTTTTGGCCGCCCCAAGCGGTGAAGCAGAAAAAAAAAAAAAAGATAACGCCGATCGGTGGCACTTCAGTGGCAGCTCAATTGTGCTGCTTCGTTCTTTGGCAGCAATTCGGTGGCAAGTCCTTCGCACCCTCTCTTCCTCTTCAGTGGCGCTTCAGCAGCAGCTCAAAGAGGAAGAGAGGGACTGAGGGACCCGTCGCCAAATTGCCGCCGAAGACCTGGACATGCCACCCCTTTCCATTGGCCGCCCCAAGTACCTGCTTCCTTCGCTGGTACCTGGAGCCAGCCCTGCCTGCAGGCCTCATCATTAGCAGCTACAGCACGGCTGACATGACGTTTTTTCATCAATAAACTTTTGTCACACGCCACGGAGCTGGTTTTAGAACTGGGGCCTCCTGCCCTCTTAGCCCATTCCCAAGCCAGGAAGCCATGCCAGCCAATGGCACCAATAGTTCCTTGCACCAGGTTTAACTCCTACTCTGAACACATTTGCCTCAGTATCCTGGGTTTCCCTCACCTGTTCTCTTGGTTCTTTTTGGCTCAGGTTTGGCCGCAGGTCTGTCTTAATCTGGTGCTACTTGCAGATGGCTGTCACGGGCACCTGCACTGCTTTCTCGCCCAGCTTCACTGCCTACTGCATCTTCCGTTTCCTGACTGGAATGGCCTCCTCGGGCATTGTGATGAACGGTGTCTCTCTGTGTAAGTGTGTCCGGCGCCTGCCATCTCAGACACAAGATGAGCTGGTTATTGGGGATGGATGGAAGTGCCTTGTTCCTGCTGCTTATAAATTACTCTGTGGTGGGAGCCCAGAGAGACCAGAAGCACACACAGCATGCGTGGGATGTCCAAGGTCTCTGCACCAAAAATCAGGAGCTAGATTTTCCAAAAGTTCTAGTTCCCATTCCAACCTGGATTTACCAAAGCACTCAGCAGTTCCCTTTGGGACACTGATTGCCACAGCTGACAAAGATCTGAGCATGTTATTTAGGAGGTATTTTGCACCTCGAAATCCTCTTCTGAAAATTTGGTACCTAAACATGAACTGAGTTTTCTGGAACAATCCCACCTCCGTGTGCTTCTGCAGTGCCAGAGCACAGGAGATGCCACAAAACAGGGCAGCTTCCAATAGCATGCAGGTCCTCAAGAATGGAATGGAAGCTATTTAGAGTGGAGTGCCGTCATCAGATGATGATGATTCACAACAGAACAGAGATTCCACAATACATCTTCTACAGAACAGGCACAGGCCATGTGCATCAGCCAGGAGCTACAGAAGGCCCTCCTCATTACTAGAAAGTCCCTTGCACTATACAACATATACAGGTCCTCTAGGAACTGAAGGGACTCAGCTTATTCAATTACACAACAGCTGTGTATTGCGGCTGATGTACTTCAGGGTGCATAAGTGTGCCATTGTGGGGTGTTGGAGCTGCTGCAACCCTGCAGAGGGCAGTACTGCCTGCTGCCACTGGGGGACAGGTGCTGGTGTAGCCCTGCAGGGTACAGTACAGCTTGCTGCCGTGGGGAGGGGGAATGGAGTGCCTCCAGCAGGGTGCAGTACCACCTACGACCACTAGGTGGGATGCAACTAGCAGGGGAAGGCGGCATGGATCAGGGAATGCGGGTTCTGGGGAGCTATTTCATCTCAGCCTTAGAGCAAGGGGAAGGCTGTTTGTACATATTTCTGGTGCCTCTGCTTGTGCTTGTTCTCACCACTGGAGGTCATCAGCCCAAGGACACAGAGATTATTTTCCCTTTGTGTCTCTCCTCAGCTGTTGAATGGACACCCACCCGCACACGGGCCATTGTGGGCACCACGTATGGATACTGCTACACAACTGGGCAGTTCATTCTGGCTGGAATGGCTTATGCCATCCCCAATTGGCGCTGGCTGCAGCTTGTGGTGTCTTTGCCCTATTTCATCATCTTCATCTGCTCCTGGTAGGTTAGCTCACCCTTATCCTTTCTGATCCATTCCCCTTCCATCCTGCTTTTCTAACTGGATGCAGGAATGAGACAAACTTTAAGCGAGTAGAATAAACAAATCTCTTATCCTAGTTCTTATAATCTTGCATCTCAATTACTGTAACATCCTCTTCTCTGGCCTTGGCAAATGCAATCTTGCTCCACTTATATCCATTCAAAACACTCATGCAAAGATCATTTCTCTGTCTCATCACTTTGTCCATGTCTCCTCTCTCTTTACAGCCCTCCACTGGCTCCCCATTCTTTATCACATCATACATAAACTGCTCATCTTCACTTTCAAAGCCGTCCACGCCCTACAGCACCATACCTATCCGGTCTGTCATTCACTAGCACAATGCCGACTCCCAACTCCGATTGGCCCATGATGCCTGCCTCCGTTGCCTGCCAGGGCCGCCCAGAGGATTCAGGAGGCCTGAGGTCTTTGGCAGTGGTGGTCCTTCCACTCTGGGTCTTCGGGGCACTTTGGCGGCAGGTCCCAGAACCCGCTGTCGAACTGCTGCTGAAGACCCGGAGTGGAAGGAGCCCTGCTGCTGAATTGCCGCGGAAGACCCAGAATGGAAGAAGCTCCAGATCTTCAGCGGCAGGTCCTTCACTCAATCTGGGTGTGTTCAGCAGCACTGAAGGACTTGCTGCCGAAGACCGGCTGAAAACTCTCATGGGGGCCCAAATTGCCCCACTTGCCCCCCCTCTGGGCAGCCCTGTTTGCCCGCTTGCTAAATTTTCAAACAAGCACCTTTGTGCATTCTATCATGCTTCCCCTCATACCTGGGAGGAGTTCCCCTGTAAACATCAGCAAAGGTACCTCATTGTCATTCTTCAAATCCTTCTTCAAACTCTCCTTTGCTGTGTGGCTTACAAAAAAACCTGACCATGGTTAGGTTGCTAATGTGCAGAGACCATTGCCTACCATGCTGACCAATACTCTCACTGTTTCCTTGTGTTCCCCCGTCTGTCTCCACCTGTTGTTGCTTGTCTTGTCCTTAGATTATAAGATGTTTCGGGCAGCAACTGTCTTTTTGTTCAGCACGTGAGAGAATGGGGTTCTGTCCCATGACTGGGCCTTCAGGGCATTACGGTAACACAAACAATGAATAAAGAACTATGAAAGCGGTGGAGTTTCATACCTGGAATTGTTTCAGCAAACCAGGGAAATGGCAAGACTAAGAGGATAACATATGAACAGAGAGAGTTGAAGATTTGACATCTTAAATTTGGTTTTCCATGAAAAATGGCTTACTTCCCCCCCCCAATTCTGTTTCGTTCAAAAATTTTCAATGGAAGGAAACATTTTATTTTAGTTTTCAGGGTTGGGGGGGGAGCAGGATTGCTGAAAAATAACCATTTCTTTCTAAATTTGTTAATTTTTTGACACAACAAAAATTTTCATTTCAATGTTTTAGAGCCATGTTTTTCCACTTTCCTCCATTTTCCAGTGGAAAAATGAAAGCAAAAGGAAATAAAAGAGGAAATAAAAAACAAACAAATCCCAAAATGGAAACAAAGTAAAACTTTTGTTCTGTTGAAAAAAATGTAAAATATTGTGAAAAATTTTCAGTGAAACCAAAGAGGGCTCTACTCTACCCATAATGTCACTGCTAGGTAATATGACGAACTGACCTACCATGGGTATTTATCTGGCACCCATCACCATAGTATCAAGGTACACCACAATGTTTAAAATATTTATTCTCACAGCTAGAGCTGGCTAGCAAAAAACATGAGAGTCTTTGAGACCTTGAAAAATTTTCCCATCCTGAATCTGGCCAAACGTCAAAACCAGGAAAACTTTTGTAAATTGATAATCTGAAAAAATATTCCAGTTGGGTCAGTTGAAATGTTTCCTTTTGAAAATTTTGAAATTTTTCTTTTTGATCTGGAGCTTGTTTATTTTTACTCCCTTCTTTTTTAGTGTAAATGATCAAAAATTTTGAAACAAAATTGTTGAAACTTTTAATTTTGACAAAGGTCACAATTTTTTTTTTAAATCAAGAGATTCATTGAAACCGACCTTTTCCTGCAAACAGTTTCAGTTTGGACAAACCTGCATTCTTCAATGGAAAAATATTTCAGCAGAAAAGTGCCGACCAGCTATAACCACAACACCCTTCTGAGGGAGAGCAGTGCTATTATCCTATTGAACAGATGAGGGGATTCAGACACAGAGACAGACTAAGTGACCTGCAATGGTTGCACAGGAAGTCTGCAGAGGAGCAGGGAATTGAAACCAGGTCTTGGCTATCACCCAATCATCATCCTTCCTTTCTGATGCATGGGAAGGTGCAGTAACACCAGCTGCCACTGGGCAGTCTTCTGGCAGGAATGGAGCTTCAGGTTGCAGTAACACCTACCTGTCACTAGGGGGCTGCAGGTAGCAGAGGGGGGAGATAAAGCAGAGAATGCAGGTTCCACTGAGGCTATTCCACAATATGCTCCCTGCTGCATCTGTCACTGCTTGTGCCCTCCACTGGCTTTGGGCACTGCCCCTAGTGCAGAAGCACAGCACCATGCTCCAGTGGGGCAGATCCCAGTTCAACAAGAGCAATGCGCGTGTTCTGTGCAGGTGTGTTTTCATATCTTCTGCTTCCCAGGTGGTTCGCAGAGTCCGCTCGCTGGCTCGTGATAGCCGGCAGACCCGACGAGGCAGTGAAGCAGCTCCAGAGAGTGGCCAGGATAAACAGGAAGAAGGAAGAAGGAGACAAACTCAACTCAGAGGTAAGACTGGATCTCAGAGAGGCTGAGAGCTCCCACCAACTCCAGTGGCTGATATAGGAACACGAGACAAGCAGATATAAATCAGCATGGTTGCACTCATGTCATGGGGACTCTGCACATGTACACCAGTGGTGCAACTGGCTTTAGTGTTCCCTGAGCAATGGTATTCTCACCATGGTCTGACTTCTTTCTGATACCTTGTAGATATGGGAATCCCATTGTATCTTCTATCAATCTCTCTACCTATAGCCGTACATACATAACCACCTGTCCAGCAATCTATGTATCCACCTCTAGACATAAACACTCATCTTTTATAAACATATACACATACACATAATATCTCTATTCATCTCCATCGATCTTTCATCCCCACACACACCTCTCTATCCATCCATCCCCATACAAATGCTTCTATCCATCTAACTGTCAATCCATCCCCATGCACGCCTTCTATCTATCCATGCATCCATCCCTTCCTACACATACACATTATTTGGTCTGCGCTGAGGCCTGCTCTGAGACAAGAATTTTGGCACCACTAGATGATCCAGAATCTCATTCCCTCCCATTCCTCTGCTCTGTTTCCAGGCCTTTCCTGCCATGGAGGCTCCATGCCATTACCCAGAACTCTCTTCTCTCCCCAGGTCTTGAGATCCAATATGCAGAAAGAAATAGCCTCTGCAAAGAGCAGCTATACCTTCATCGACCTGGTGCGGACCCCTGTCGTACGCCAGATCTCCTTCTGCCTCTGCTTTGTATGGTTAGTTGGCTCTTGTGCTCGCAAAAAGAGGAAGCTGAGACTAAGGCCTGGTCTACACTACGCTGTTAAACCAATATTAACAGCATTAAATCGAATTAACGCTGCACCCGTCCACACTACACTGCTCTTTATATCGATTTAAAGGGCTCTTTAAATCGATTTCTGTACTCCTACAAAACGAGAGGAGTAACGCTAAAATCGATATTACTATATCAGATTAGAGTTAGTGTGGATGCAAATCAACGTTATTGGCCTCATTATTTTACAGTAGCTACCCACTGTGCACCGCTCCAGAAATCGACGTTAGCCTCGAACCATGGACGCACATCACCGAATTAATGTGCCTAGTGTGGACGCGCACAATCGACTTTATAATATCTGTTTTATAAAATTGGTTTAAGCTAATTTGAATTTATCCTGTAGTGTAGACGTAGGATATGAAGCAGCCTGCAGCAAGTAAACCAGGCACAATTTGCTGAGGAATGGGGCAAATAATGGATTTTCGGACCTGCAGGCAATTCCAAAAAATCAATAAAAAAAATCATTTTGGGTTAAACAGAAAACCATTTTTTCCCTCAATTTTTGACTAATCAAAAAGTTGAAAACATTTTGTTTTGATTTCAAATAGTTTGATTTTTTTTAAAATAAAATTAAAGAAATGTTTGAGACAAGCATTCATTTTGAACCAAAACTGAAAACATTTAGATTTGGTTTTGGTTTGGCTTTGTGGGGCTTTTTTTTTTTTTTTTTTAATCTGAAACAATTCAGTAAAAGGGACATGAATCCCCTAAGCATTTTCATGTTGTGGAGTCTGCATTTTTTGCTGGAAAAGGTTTCAGATGAAAAATTTTGCTCAGCTCTACTAAGCCCCACTGATGCTCCACTTCATCCCATGGCATGTCAGTGACAGCCAAATTCAATTGGCATGACAGTCAATTTCACCTTGATTGAATATCCCACTAGATCACAATTCAGTATGTTATAGCTAGACTTCGGTAAATCCCACCTGGGAGACAGCCTGTAGAGAAAACCATCAGAGGGCACTTCTACCCAGAAGCAGGAATAGGACGCAGGAGTCTCATGCATCCAACGAAGTAGGTATTCACCCACGAAAGCTCATGCTCCAAAATGTCTGTTAGTCTAGAAGGTGCCATAGGACTCTTTGCTTCTTTTACTGGCTCCTATAGTCACCTATTCCTATTACTAGGACACATTCCATGTGCAGAGCGGGGAAAAGAACCCAGGAATCCTTGGTGCCTAGTGTGTCTTGTTCCAGCTATTGGACCCCATTCCTCTCTGAGAGTTAACAACAGAGCAAAGCCCCTGCCCCCATTAGGCCCCACTCTTCTTCCAAGGCTGGAAACAGAACCCAGGAGTCCTGGCTCTCAGCTGCTCCCCAGTCTAACTCACTAGACCCTAATCCCTTCCCACTGCCGTGAACAGAACACAGTGCAGTCTACCCACTGGGGCGGCTCCAGGCACCGTGCAGCAAGCACGTGCCTGGGGCAGCAAGCTGGAGGAGGCAACGTGCCGGTCGCTGTGAGGGCGGCAGCCAGGCAGCCTTCGGTGGCTTGCCTGAGGGAGGTCCACCGGTCCCGCAACTTTGGCGGCAATTCAGCAGCGGGCAGGCCAAAGGCGCAGAACTGGCAGATCACTCACAGAGCCAACCCCGAATCCGCGTGACCAGTGGACCGCCCACAGACGTGCCACCAAAGGCTGACTGACTGCCGTGCTAAGGGCAGCAAAAAACAGAGCCGCCCCTGCTACCCACTAGACTACACTGCCGCCCAAAGCAGTGAAGAGAACCCAGGGGTCCTGACTCCAACCACTAAACACATTTCCAGGGCCCATTGCTGAAAGGGAACATGCTTGTAACAAATAAACTCAATGATAAGGACTCTCTATGCATCAATACCTGTCTGCTTCATCCCAGGTTCTCCACCAGCTTTGCCTATTATGGGTTGGCCATGGACCTGCAGAATTTTGGTGTCAATATCTTCTTGATCCAGCTGGTTTTTGGAGCTGTTGATTTCCCAGCGAAGTTCATCTCGGTCCTCACAATCAGCTTCGTCGGGCGCCGGTTCACACAGGCCTTGGCCCTCATCCTGGCTGGACTCTCTATCCTAGCCAACATCTTTGTCCCACAAGGTGGTTACTTGTTGTCCTGGATTTTCAGGGTTCGATACGGAAGTGTTCAAACCTTTGTCATTCCAAAGGTCCAAAGCCTGGCTAATATGGTCAGCGGCAGGGGAGGGAGAAGATCCAGGAGAGCTGGTCCATAAGGGCGAATGGGGCTCAAGCCCACCGATATGTCACATCTGTGTTCTGTGGCTGAGGTACTGCAGGGTACAGAACCACCTGCTGCTGCCAAGGATTGAAGCAGCTGACACGTGTTTACGACACCAGTTGCCATGGCACTTCCCCATGAAGCAACCTGAGAGACATATTCAGCCTGATCCAGGCTGGCCTGTTGCAAGATGGTTGCGAAGTGGATGAGCCGCTGTCTGGGAGGGGTGACAGACACAGTTTCACAAACAAAGCTGAGTAGATGGTTATTAGTATTTGATTATTGGGCGAGGCGCTGCACAGACCCCAGATGACATCACGGCCCCATTGTGCCAAGCACTGCACAGACCTAAAAGGAGAGCCAGGCCCTGTCCCAAAGAGCTCACAATCTAAATAGACACAACACAGAAAGGACTATCACTCTTATTTCTGGATGGCAAACTGAGGCAAAGATCCTCAGCTGGTGTTAATTAGCCCAACTCCATTGATTTCTTGCCCTTTTGGCTTTAATGAAGCAGCTGGGGATTTGGCTCCATTGATTCCAGTGCAGCTATGCTGATTTACACCAGCTGGGGATCTGGCCCCATTGGCCCCTGACCCTTCTTGAGCATTTCAGCCTTTTTCCACGTGCTTAACCCTCCTCCATTGTGTGCTTCTCCCAAGATCTGAAGATCCTGCGCACCGTTCTGGCTGTCTTTGGAAAAGGCTGTCTCGCTGCCTCCTTTAACTGCGTCTACCTCTACACGAGTGAGCTGTACCCCACAGTGATTAGGTAGGTAGAAAAAACTCAGAGGGTGCAGCTCAAACTACACATGCAGCACCATGGAATAGCAAAAGTCCAGAGCCAAGTGACTAGTGATTAGATTTGGGCAGGAATTTTTCATCAAAATGTACTTTTCTTACAGAAAAAGCTATTTCACCAAAGCCAAAGCTTTCATGGGAAAGAGTTGGTTAGAAAAAATGGAGGGAGGGGGCAGGGGAAGGTTGGAAATTGCATTTCCAAAATGAAAATTTTAGTTTTTCTGGTTGGAAACAACTTTGTGTTTTGGAATGTGTATTAAAAAACAACCACCCTTTTTTGTACAAATTCATAATGGTCAAAATCAAAATGAAATGATGTGATGGACCCAAACCAAGATTTTTTTATACTGTTGAATTCACAAAATTTTTTGAAATTTCAGTAGTTCGTCCTGATTCAGAACGGGGAAAATGTTTGAAATCTCAAAATTTATCATGGGACAGGAAAACAATTTTCCGACCAGCTCCACTAGTGATTTTGGGCATCTCAGGGGATGCCTACGTTAGGATACTGCAACTGGGCTTGATTCTCTGCAGTTGCTGAGGATGTGCCATCTGAAAAGTGAGGACCCTCTGAAGTGCCTCAGTCTAGCCACCCAAAATTGCCCTTCTAGGAACTAGGAATTGCCACATTGGATCAAAGATCTAGCTAGCTCTGTCTCAGCTGCAAGAAACCCTGCACTTCTGTGGTAACCTGCCCCCAGGAAAGTTCCCATTTGTTAAGTTAGCACCTAAAGACCACACCAGGGCCCCATGGTGCCAGCTGCTGCACAGACCCTGATTGAAATCAGCTTCCCATTGTACTAGGCACTCCACAGATCCTGAGTAAGATCAGAGCCTCCATTATATGAGGCACTGCACAGACCCAAATTGAGATTAGCACTCCATTGTGCCAAGTGCTGCCCAGATACATAGTGACAGCAGTCGCTGCTCTTCACAATCATAATAGACAAGACAGACTGAAGGTGTGAAGAGAAAGAGATGAATGAAGGGAGGAAGTGACTTGCCCAAGGTTATGCAGTGGGTCAATGGCAGAGCAAGGAAAAGAACCCAGGTGTCCTGACTCCCTAGTCACTCTACTAGTCCACAGGGCCTGGCTGAGAGGTACTGCTTGGCTTATTGCCTGTGAGCGCCTTAGCCCAGATTTTTCTCATCACTGCGGCTTATGCTAATAGCTCTGTTGTTATGATTTCAAATTCACAGGCAGACCGGCATGGGTTTGACCAACACCATGTCGCGCCTGGGCAGCATAACTGCCCCATTGGTAAAGATTTTGGAGGAATACATTCCCTTCCTGCCACTGATCATTTATGGAGCTGCCCCAATCATCTCTGGCGTTGCAGCAACCTTCCTGCCCGAGACGCTCAACGTGCCATTGCCTGAGACCATAGAGGAGGTGGAGACACGGTTAGTAGAATCTATTGGGAGGCAGGAACAGTAGCCACGACGCTCTATGTGGGGGCTTTGTGATATAGACATGGGTCCACTGAGAGAGACAGAGAGAGAGAGAGCGAGAGCGCGCGCACAAACAAGAAATGATATGCATGATTAGACAGTGTGATAAAGTTCCTCTTCTACTTTGGTGGGTCCTGTGCTTATTGGCAGATTTTGCTAGCCTCAGAGATCTTCCTGTGTTGGATCAGAAGTTGGGAGGTTTTGGGGGGAACCCGGCCCCGCCCTCTACTCGTGGTTCCAGCCCAGGGCCCTGTGGACTGCAGCTGTCTAGAGTGTCTTCTGGAATAGCTGCACGACAGCTACAATTCCCTGGACTACTTCCCCAGGGCCTCCTCCTAACACCTTTTTTGTCCTCACCACAGGACCTTCCTCCTGATGTCTGTTAATGCTTGTACTCCTCAGTCCTCCAGCCGCACGCCCTCTCACTGCCAGCTCCTTACACACACACCACTAACTGGAGTGAGAGCCTTTTTATACAAGGTGTTCTGATTAGCCGTAATTAATTCTAGTAACTTCCCAATTGGTACAGGTGTCCTAATTAACCTGCCTGCCTTAAATCTAGAAAGTTCCTGAGTATTCTAGAATAGTCCTTGTTATCTTACCAGGGAAAAGGGACCTGCTTAACCTGGAGCTAATGTATCTACCTTCGACCACTCTTTTGTAGCCATCTGGCCTGACCCTGTCATGATAGATAGATAAGAACGGCCATACTGAGTCAGACCAAACGTCCATGAAGCCCAGTATCCTGTCCTCTGACAGTGGACAATGGCAGGTGCCCCAAAGGGAATGACTAGACAAATTATCAAGTGATCCATGCCCTGTCATCCAATCCCAGCTTCTGGCAAACAGAGGCTAGGGACACCATTAAGGTCCATCAATGGCTATTAGCTAGGATGGGCAGCTCTTCCATGAATCTATCTAGCTCCCTTTTGAACCCTGTTATAGTATTGGCCTTCACAACATCCTCTGGCAAGGAGTTCCACAGGTCGACAGTGCGTTGTGTGAAAAAAATACTTTCTTGTGTTTGTTTTAAACCTGCTACCTATTAATTTCATTTGGTTGCCCCTTGTTCTTGTATTATGAGAGAGTAAACAATTCCTTATTTATTTTCTCTATACCACTCATGATTTTATAGACCTCTACCATATCCCCCCTTAGTCACCTCTTTTTCAAGCTGAAAAGTCCCAGTCTTATTAATCTCTCCTCATACAGAAGCCGTTCTATACCCCTAATCATTTTTGTTGCCCTTTTCTGAACTTTTTCGAATTCCAATATATCTTTTTTGAGATGGGGTGACCACATCTGGGCACAGTATTCATTGTGTGGGCATACCATGGATTTATATACAGGCAATATGATATTTTCTGTCTTATCTATCCCTTTCTTGATGATTCCCAACATTCTGTTCACTTTTTTGACTGCCACTGCACATTGAGTGGATGATTTCAGAGAACTATCCACAATGACTCCAAGATCACTTTCTTGAGTGGTAACAACTGATTTAGACCCCATCATTGTATATGTATAGTTAGGATTATGTTTTCCAATGTGCATTACTTTGCACTTGTCAACATTAATTTTCATCTGCCATTTTGTTGCCCAGTAACCCAGTTTAGTGAGATCCTTTTGTAGCTCTTCACAGTCTGCCTGGGACTTAACTATCTCGAGTAGGTTTGTATCATCTGCAAATTTTGCCCCCTCACTGTTTACCCCTTTTTCCAGATGGCTTATGAATATGTTAAATAGGACTAGTCCTAGAACAGACCCCTGGGGGACACCACTATTTACCTCTCTCCAGTCTGAAAACTGACCATTTTGTTCCTAACCTTTTTTCCCCCCGATCTTTTAACCAATCCATGAGAGAAGCGAAACTCTTATCCCATGACTGCTTAAGAGCCTGTGGTGAGGGATCGTCAAAGGCTTTCTGAAAATCTAAATACACTATATCCACTGGATCTCCTTTGTCCGCATGCTTGTTGACCCCTCAAAGAATTCTAGTAGATTGGTGAGGCATCATTTCCCTTTACAAAAACCATGTTGACTATTTCCCAACAAATTATGTTCATCTATATGTCTGACAATTTTATTCCTTAGGATAGTTTCAACCAATTTGCCCAGTACTTAAGTGAGACTTATCAGCCTGTAGTTGCCAGGGTCACCTCTGGAGCCCTTTTTAAAAATTGGCGTCACATTAGCTATCCTCCAATCATTTGGATAGATAGACAGATTGATAGATAGATAGTCCGATCCAATTGACTCCAGTGTAGCTATGGCTGATTTACACCAGGTGGGATCTGGCCCCATTAGCTCCAAGTATGTCTCTTGATGCTTGTATAAATGTTAATATTTACTGATATTCTTTTTCATTGAGATCCAGGCATCTGAGAGATGAAGAACAACAAATGAAGATCCTTCTGAAACCCACCATGCCAGACTCAGCCAAGGAAGCCAGTTAAGGAAAGAAAAAATGAGTAACTGTTGTAGAGTCTACGGGTAAAATTTTCAAAAGTGCCTTAGGAAACTATGTTCCATTTTCACCAGTGACTTAGCCACTTCCATGCCTCATCTACCTGAGCACTTCTGAAAATCCCACTGGGCACTTATCTGAATCTCTTGGTACCTAAGTACCTTTGAAAATGTGGCTCCCAATCACTTTTGAAAGTGGGGGCTTAGGCACTTTTGAACACTCCACCCTCTCTCTTTTACTGTTTTAATCATGGTAGAAGTAATATGCAGGCATCAGTGACAACTCCATAGGGGTTGAATTTTGCACTTAATGCAGGGAATCAATCTCTTCAAAAAGCATGTTTACCTCCAAATCACAGCAGGAATTTATACCACGGGACCTGCTGGTGTGTAAGGTGGGGGACACGACTCAATTACTCTGTGTGGCTCCTCCATGAAGTTCAAAACCTGGTGTTGCACTCTGCTGCGATCCAACATATGGTACCCAACAGCTCAGCAAATATTTTTGGGCCAGATCCTCAGCAAGCGTTAATCCACGTAGCTGAGGATTGACCCAGTACTGCAGGACAGTCACGCAGTGGCAATTCTTAAGGGAATTCTGTAAGAATATGTACAGAAATGGTGGCAGAATATAGGAACTGCTGGACTGATCGCAGCCAAGGTCCATGTAGTCTCTCTAACAGTGGTCAGTGATAGATGCCTTATAGGAAGGTGTGAGAAATCTGCAGTGGGCAGATATGAAATAATCTCCCCACCATTAAGTCTCATCCTGATCTTGAACAGTCATTAAAGTTGGGCAAATTATGGATTTTTCAGCTCACTCGCAATTTGGAAAAATCAAGGGAAAACACACACATTTTGGCTGGAAATGAAATTGTTCAAAATTTTCAGCAAATCAAGAGTAAAAAATTTGTTTCAAACTAAACATTTTGCTTTGATTGCAAATTGCTTTTAAACTTTAGTATTTTGTATAAAACAACAATTAAAGGAAATTTCTAAACGAAGTTGTTTCAAATCAAAAGATCAAAACATTTAAGACTTTTTGGGGATTTTTCCCCCTGAAACGAACAATTCAGCAAAACCAACATGAAATGATGAACTATTGTAGTGTCACCAAATCTGCATTTTTCATCCCAAAACAGTTTCAGCTGAAAAATTTCTCACAGCTCCACTAGTCACAGATTGGCTTAAGGCCCGAAGCATGAGGTTTATATGCCTTCTAAAAACTTTATTTTATTACTGATATTCCTGTTACCCATAGAGATGTCAAGTCCCCCCTTTGAATCTCGCTAAGTTGTGGCCTCGATGTCATCCGGTATCAGTGAGTTCCACAGTCTAATACTGTCATGCCAGAAAGGATATTTCCTTTGTTCAGTTTTGAAAACAGGAAAGGGAACCCAGGAGTCCTGATTCTCAGCTTCCTCTGCCCTAGCCCGCTACATTTCACTTCCCTCAGAGTCGGGAGTCCTCCTCGGCCGAACACACACACGCTAACCTCCCTTCCCATTCCAGAGCTGGGAATGGAACCTGGGAGTCCTGACTCCCAGCCCCATCTGCTCTAACCATTAGACACTACTCTCCAGCCAGAGCTGGGAACAGAACTCAGAAGTCCTGACCCTCATTCCTGCTGCTCTGACCCATTAGACTCCATTCCTTCCAGAACTGGTAACCAAACCCACAGGGCCAGCTTTAGGAAGTGCGGGGCCCAATTCGAACATTTTTGGTGGGGCCCTGGCAGGGATGACTTAAAAAAAAAAGTGGAAAAAAAGCCTCTCATTTCTTTCATGTATTATTTACTTTCCATAACTATATAAATAATAAAGTTATATATTATGTACATTGCATCATATATGCTGTTGATTGGTTATTAATGACTGCTGTTTCACATGTGTGGGTCCCTGCCGCTCCCTGGGGGTGTGCACATGTGTGGGTCCCAGCTGCTCCCTGCCCCCCTCATTGAAGCAAGTGTGCAGGGTTACTGCCCTGGAACTGCAGGGCAGCAGTGGACATGGGGCTGGCTGGAGGCAGGGCAGGGGCTGACTGGAGGTAGGGTCTGGCTGCAGGCAGGGCAAGGGGTGCGGGGCTGGTTGGAGATAGGAGGTGTGTGGGGCAGGCTGGCTTCAGGTAGGGCTGCAGGGGGATGCAGCAGGGGTTGGCAGGGCTGGCGACAGAGGAGTGTGAGACTGGCTGGCTTCAGGCAGGGGGGGTGCAGCAGGGGTTCGCTGGAGACAGGGCAGGGTGTGCAGGGCTGGTGCGGGCAGCAGTGTGTGGGGGCTGGCTAGCTGGCTTTGGGCAGGGTCGCAGAGGTGTGTGGCAGGGTTTGACTGGAGACAGGGCAGGGGGTTTGACAGGGGCTGGCTGTGGGCACGGGGTGCAGAGCTGGCTGCAGGCAGGGGGAGCGGGGCTGGTGTGAGCAGGGCAGGGGGTGCAGCAGAGGCAGCTGGAGCCCCAGCCCTTTAAATAGCCCCCAAGCTCCCTGCTATCCCAGGGCTTTGGGGGCTAAAGGGCCCGGGGCTCCCCAGCTTCTACCCCTTTAACCCTGGACCTTTTAAATAGCCGCAAGAGCCCTGGGGAACGCATGGGGGTGGCGGGCTCCGGCGGCTATTTAAAGGACCGGGGTGGCAGAGGCAGCTGGAGCCCTGGCCCTTTAAATAGTCCCCGGAGCCCCTCACTAACCCAGGGCTCTGAAGGCTATTTAAAGGGCCCGGAGCTCCAGCTGGGAGAGCCGCGCTCCGGCTGGGGCTCCAGCTGGGAGAGTGGGGCCGCGGGGCTTGCCGCACTCCTGCCTGCACTTTGGTCAAGGGAGCAGGACCATGGAAGACCCCGGAGCAGATCACAGCCAGGGACCTGGGGTAAGTAAAAAAAAAAAAAAAAAATTAAAAAGGTGCCTAAGGCACGGGGCCTGATTCCTGGGAATCGGGCAAATCGGTCTAAAGCCTGCCCTGCAAACCCAGGAGTCCTGATTCTCAGCCCCTACAGCAATAACCACGAGACCCTACTCCCCTCACAGAGCTGGGAATGGAACTCAAGAATCCTGATGCTTAGTTTTAACCACCAGACCACTCAGTTACACCAGTATAAATCAAGACTGAAGGGGAGACTGCAGCTTGAGCAGTCATACCTGAGCTAGCTTTACCCTCGCTAGCTCAGGTACCAGAGCAATACTTCAGCACAGGCTCTACAAGCCTGTCTGGAACCCTGGGTCATTAGCCACAGGTCTAGCCCGTGCTGAAGCATGTGCTGCTGCAGCGTGACTGTGCTGGGAGCCAAGCTAGTGAGATTAAAACGAGCGGGGGTATGTCTGCTGCAGTTGCAATTGGAGCTTCCGACTGCAGCACAGACAGACCGTAACTCAGTTGCCTTGGCTGGATTTGAGAATCTGTCTCCTTGTCCCCATGCTTTGTGTTAATAAAATGCACATTTTCATATTAAAAAAATCCAGTTAACAGGATCAAAATGCGGCTCATGCCAATCCACGTAGGGTTTAAACTCCACCTAGAACTGGGGCAAAAGCAACTATTTACTGTACAAAGAAAATACCTATGTGAAATGCTGTCGCAAATAAACCATTTCTATTGCACTTGGCAGTGTTCCTCTTGAAGGCAGGGTTCTGCCTTCTTTGGAAGCGAGGCTCAAGGTTCGAGTACAGATGCTGGCTCTGGTTACATGCTCAGTCTCTGGGGTGCTGGAGGGAACACAGCCATCCCATACAATCATACTCTGCTCTTCTCTGTGCTCTCAAAGGGCTTTTTGCGTATTGCTTAACCAAGCCTCACACTCTCATGGAAATTAGGTGAATATTATTGTACCTGTGTTACAGAACAACAAAGTAAGGCACAGAGCAACATGACCGAGGTTATGGATGGAAAGTCAGTGGCAGAGCTAAGGCTAGAGCCCCACAGTCCTGACTCACAGAGCTCCCCCTCCCCCACTAGACCACATTCCTCTCCCAGAGTTGGGAACAGAACCCAAGCAGGGCCGGTGCAAGGATGTTTCAAGCCCTAGGTGAAACTTCCACCTTGCGCCCTCCCCCGTTCCTGAGCCCCCGCCCTGAGGCACCCCCTTATGCAGCAGCTTCCCTCCTCCCTTAGGCACCCCCCCGTTGCAGCTCCCCACCCTGAAGCACCTCCCCCCCGCCCCAGCTCATCCCTGCTCTGCCTCCACCCTGAGTATGCCGTCGCTGTGTCACTTCTCCCATCTCCCAGGCTTGCGGCGCCAATCAGCTTAGGCACCGCAAGCCTGGGAGGCGGGAGAAGTGAAGCAGCCACTGTGTGCTTGAGAAGGGGGTGGGGCAGGAGTGAGCTGGGGCAGGGAGTTCCCCTGTGTGCCACCTCCTCCCTTACTTACTGCAGGCGGCCCTCCCCGCACTCCCCTGCCCCAGCTCCTTCCGCCTAAATGCCAGCGGCGACTGGGGTGGCTGAAGATCCAGCCGCTGTGGTCGCTGCCGAAGAAAATGGCACCCCCCCAAATCCCAGCGCCCTAAGCAAATGGTTGCACTGGACCTGAATCCAAGACTATCAATACTCTCCTATTACTCTAATCACAAGATAACACTCCTCCTGGTGTTTGGAACAAAACCCAAGCATCTCAGTTTCCAATCCCCTGCTCTGACCACTAAACTATACTACTTCCTCCCCAAATAGGCAACAGAACCCAGAAATCCAGACTCTCAGTCCCTCCCATTTCCACTGCTAGATCATAAAACCCTTGTAGAGATGGGAACAGAACCCAAGAGCCTTGAAGCCAAGTCCCCGCTATGCGTCACTTACCCACCAGACCCCATTTCACTCTATTTCCAGAGCTGGCAATAGAACCCAAGAGTCCTGATTCCCAGTCCTCCCGCTCTACCCATTAGACCCTCCTCCCCAGCCATGTCTGGGAATAAAACCCAGTAGCCCTGACTCCCAGACCCCGTGCTTTAGTCACTAGACCCCTACTCACCTCCTAGAGCAGGGGTAGGCAACCTATGGCACGGGTGCCGAAGGTGGCACGCAAGCTGGTTTTCAGCGGCACTTGCATTGCCTAGGTCCTGGCCACCAGTCTGGGGGGCTCTGCATTTTAATTTAATTTTAAATGAGGCTTCTTAAACATTTTTAAAACCTTATTTACTTTACATACAATAGTTTAGTTATATATTATAGACTTATAGAAAGAGACCTTCTAAAAACATTAAAATGTATGACTGGCACGTGAAACCTTAAATTAGAGTGAATAAATGAAGACTCGGCACAGCACTTCTGAAAGGTTGCTGACCCCTGTCCTAGAGCCAGGAATAGAACTCAGGAGTCCAGACTCCCAGCCCTACCTGCTCTCCTCACTAGACCCCACAACCCTCCCAGAGCTAGGAATAGAAGCCAGGAGTCCTGACTCCCTGCCCCCTCCCGCCTGCTCTCACCCACTAGCCCCCAATTCCCTCCCAGAGCCAGGAATGGAAGCCAGGAATCCCAACTTGCAGTCTGCCTTGACCCACACTGCTCAGTGGAGCACAGAAAATAACCCCATGTCATTCCACATGAATGGATGACTGCTCTCCCAGAAATGCCCCCTGGGCCCAACAGGGAGTTGAGAGGGGTGTGTGACTGCTAGTATGAGCCCTTGAGTTAACAACTCTTTGTGATTAAGGCTGTGAAAGGCCTACAGATCCAGTCATCAGCATCCGACCTTCGTCCAACACAACAAGCAAATGATCAACCACTGCAGCCTCTGGACCATATCTTGCCCTTGAAAACAGCCCAAAATTGGCTCTACGTAGCACCCAAGCTGCTTCCATGCCCTCTTGCCCAAAAAAGACTAGGGACAAGCAGCAAGACTGGGAGACCCAAGTAATGGCTCCTCAGACAACAACTCATTTTCATAGTTCCATACCTTTTAAGGCCAGAAGGGACCATAGATCTTCACCTCCTGTATATCCCAGGTCAGAGGATGTCGCCTAGATATCCCTGCACTGAGCCCAATGACTTGGGTTTGGTTAAAGCTCTTACAGGAAGGCATCCAGCCTTGGTTTGGAGACGTCAGGAGATGGAAAAATAGTGAATCAAATAGTGAAATAAAGGTGTCTTATTTCTAACCGGAGTTGGTCTGGCTTCAGCTTCCAGCCTTTGGTTCTTGTTCTGCCTCTCTGCTAGGTTTAAACTCCACCTGGAACTGGGGTGAAAGCATCCTCAGCATCCCTTTAGTACCTGGTATTTTCTTCCCATGAAGGTGCTTTACAGTCACTGTAATAGACTCATCTCTTGATCTGAAACAGCCTGAGCTTTCAAGTCTCTCACTGTCAGGCATTTTCTTGAGCCCTTGAATAATTTCTCTGGCTCTTTTCTGCACCCTCTCCAATTTTTCAGCGTCCTTTTTAAAAAGCACTCCCCAGAACTGGGTGCAGCATTCCAGTATTGGTCTCACCAATGCAATACACAGAGGTAAAATCATCCCCTTGCTTTTCCTCACTGCTTCCCTGTTTATACAGCCAAGGAACACAAGAGCCATTTTTGTACCCGCATTGAACTGCAAGCTCATGTTGAGTTGTTTGTCCACCCCTAGCTCCTTTTCAGCGTCACCACTGCTTTCCCGGACATAGGCCCTCATTCTGTAGGGGTGGCCTTCCTTCCTTGCTGCTAGATGTGTCACCTTGCATTCAACTGCAGTAAAGTGCAGTTTGTTTGAATGATTACCAGAGCCAGGAGTCCTGCTCTTCCCTTCTCTATTGTTGCTCTTTTGGCCCAAGCCTTAGCCCAATATTCAGGGCCTTGCGGGGTTGTTTCTGTTAGCATGAGGAATGGAGGATACAAGTCAGGTCAATTATTTGGTGAAACCTTGTTTATTTACAGGGTACCGGTTCCCTGAACACCAACAGCAGCAGACAGTTTCCTTGCTCCTGAATCCCCATCTCTGCCCCTGCCTCTCTCCTCCTCCACAAGCTCTGTGCCCAAAAAGCTCTCCCCTGTCTCTCTGCTTCCTCCCCTGGGTCACACTCAGAACTGCTTCTCTTGGCTTCCTGCCTCCAACATACACAGCCTAGCTCCCTCCTTTGCAACCAGGGAGAGCCCTATTCATCTGCCTGGGTTAACACTGGCCTAGCCAGGGGCGGCTCCAGGCACCAGCGCACCCGGCCCGTGCCTGGGGTGCAAGCCGTGGGGGTGCAGGGGGCACTGCCTGCCGGTTCCTGTGAAGGCGGCAATCAGGCTGCCTTTGGCAGCACGCCTGCGGGAAGTTCGCCAGTCCCGCGGTTTTGGTGGCAATTTTGCGGCAAGTACGCCGAAGGCACGGGACTGGTGGACCTCCTGCAGGCATGCCGCCGAATCCATGTTACCAGTGGACCTCCCACAGGTGCGCCACCGAAAGCCGCCTGACTGCTGTGCTTGAGGCAGCAAAATACATAGAGCCATCTCTGGGCCTAGCCACATGGCTTAGTGTCTTGGATGGAAGTCCCATTGCCTGCAGCTGTTTTTCCCATACAATGGGGCTTGATTGTGCCTCGTTTTGAGCCTGAAAGACTGTTTAAATTATCCTCCATGGAGCATCTGAGATAACCCATTGCCCCTTATTTTGGAGTTGCCCCCTGCAGTATCCCACACTCTCACTGGGTCTCCCCTCCCCAGGGAACCCGCAACCACCTATCCCCACCTCGCCTCAGTCTGAGATGAATGGGGACAGTTCAAACCTCTCCAAACTATGGTGCCAGGCTCTCTGCCAACTCAGCTCTACAATGGTTATATGTGGCTCATAAATTTGAGTGTTTCTTCAAAACTATGACAGCTGGAGATTAGTGACCATGTTCTGACAGAAGAGTTTTCCATTGAAAAAATGCAGTTTTGTCATCATTTAATGTTGTGTGGGAGCATGTTGATTTTGATGAAAATTTCAAATGGAAAAAGTCAAAATGTTTCAATTCATTTCATTTAAATTTTTAATATTATATTAAAATATTACTTTTGTATTAGATTTCTATATTATATTTAATATTAGGCCTATACCAAGTATATTGTATTGAATATCCTAATATAATATACACATCAAAACAGCGTGAATCAAAATGGTAAAATCAACAATGTTTCTCTTCAAACAATGATGTTCAAGAAAGATGATTTCAAACTGGAACAGCTGTAGAGAAAGTCTACTAGGCCGATCAGAGGAGCAGAAAGCCAATCTTATGAGTAGAGACTAAAGGAGCTGGGTTTGTTTAGCCTAGGAAAACAAAGGGTGAGAGGGAATCCAACTGCTCTCTTTCTATATACACACACACACACACACACACTGGGGATGGGGGGGTAAGCACCAAGGAATGAGAACAGCTATTGAACCTAAAGGCCAATTTTGGCACAAGAACAAATGGGGATAAACTGGCCAGGAATAAACTGAGGCCAGAAATGAGAAGAAGGTTTCTAAACATCAGAGGAGGGAGGTTCTGGAACAGAAGTGGGGGGCAAACAATCCAACTAGTTTTAATATGGAGCTCGATACATTTTTGATCGGTACTAGATAACTGGATTCCCTGCAATAGCTGGGGCTGGATTCAGTGACCCAGGAGATCCCTTCCAGTCCTATATCCAACATTTCTGTCAAAACTAAACATTCTGATGGTTCCAAATGGAAATGTTTCTGAATTGTTATTCTGCAGGAAATTTAAACATTTGGGCTTTTTGTTCCAATTTGGAATGGATTTCTTTGTAGATGTCAGTATTTTTCACAGAATGAAAATTCTGGTTCCCAACCAGCACTACTGGAAAGTTACTAATTTTTAAAATCCAAGCAGAGGTTATGGAGAACATGATAGTACCTCCGGAGACATGTCAGGAGAGGAATGGCTGTGTACTACCTGTTTCCAAGCCCTGGCATAATTAGAGTGTAGAACTCATTGGCACAGGTCATTAAGGCCAAGGATTTAGCAACATGCAAAGAGGTACTGGACATTTATATGGATATTAAGAGTATCTAAAGTTGCCATAATTAATGCTAAAGGACAGGATTTTTGTAGATGTCAAGATTCACCGCATGGCACCTCCTGCTGGCTGTCCTCAGGAATTAGCTCACTGCCAGCCCAGAGTGCCCTCTGCGGGCTGGTGATCCGCCTTCCAGCTACTGGCCCCCATGTCCCTCCCAGGACCCTGGTGCCCCTTGAACTAGGTCTCCCCTTCCCAAGGGAAGCCCCACCCCACTATCCCCACTTTGCCTCAGTATTGGCTACTGCCCAGTCTCCATCTAGCCCCTGTTCACTGGGGCAAACTGCAGTATAAGCCACTCATCATCAGCAAAGGGGTTTGGACCTGCTGCCTTTGCCTACCCCTAGGCTGCCCCCTGCACTCCCCAGTACCTCTTAGCCTTATGCTAGGACACAGCCTGGGGCTTTCCAGGCAGGAGCGCCCCAGCCCTGCTCCACTCTAGGTACCTTGTCTAGCTCCCTACAGCCAGACCCTTCTCCCTCTACAGGCAGAGGGAAAGTGAGTGGGGTCCTGACTCACAGCCTTTTATAGGGGCCAGCTGTGGCCTGATTGGGGTGTGGCCCAGCAGTGGCCACTTCCCCAATCAGCCCAGCTTTTAGAGCTGCAGCTGTCAAGCCCTGCCAGGCAGATTTTTAAACTCCTCAGCACAGGAGTGGGTAACTAACCCGTTACAATATTAAACCTCCTGCTTCAACTATTTAAACCTCTGCCTTTAACTATTCAAAATCAGGATGAGATTTTGATGGGGCCAGAAGATGGGTCTGTTTTACCTGTAAGTCTTCCTGTATACGTGTGTGCTGACAAGTGGATAATGAAGTCTTACAGTGACATGTGATCACATCACCTGAACTGGAATCCATCTTTAACCTGGTGTCTTTCCATTGAGAAGGAGGAGATGGGAACCCAGACAGGGTTATGCAAAAGATATATTATAAATGGGTGGAACAGAACAAAGGGGGCAACCATTATGAGGAATCCCCTAGCTACCACCTGAGCTGGAACAAAGGCTGTACCAGAGGAAAGGATTGTGCCCAGACTAGGAGGCGTCCAGTCTGTGAAAGAAACTTATGAAAACATTTCTGAGGGTGAGATTTTTGTCTGTACTCAGTTGTATTACTGTATTAGTCTTAGATTTGTGTGTTTTATTTTATTTGACTTGGTAATTCACTTTGTTCTGTCTGTTACTACTTGGAACCACTTAAATCCTACTTTCTGTATTTAATAAAATCCCTTTTAACTTATTAATTAACTCAGAGTATGTATTAATACCTGGGGGATGGGGCAAACAGCCGTGCATATCTGTCAGTGTTATAGAGGGAGAGCAATTTATGAGTTTACCCTGTATAAGCTTTATATAGGGTAAAATGGATTTATTTGGGTTTAGACCCCACTGGGAGTTGGGCATCTAAGTGTTAATGACAGGAACACTTCTGTTAGCTGCTTTCAGTTAAGCCTGCAGCTGTGGGGCAAGTAATTCAGACCCTGGGTCTGTGCTGGAACAGACGGGCGTGTCCGGCTCAGCAAGACAGGGTGCTGGGGTCCCGAGTTGGCAGGAAAGAAGTAGTCTTGGCACATCAGTTGGCAGCTCCCAAGGTGGGTTCTGTGATTCAACCCACCACACCTCTGAGGTACAAAAAAATGGGACATCCAAGATGAGCCTGAACCTGTAAAACTGGCAGGGTGCACTGAGTACCCTGACAGATTTCCCAGGCAGCTACCTCAAAAAGGAGATGACCCTGGGAAAACCTGGATGGGTGGCAACTCTACAAGGTACAGGGGAAGGGGACCACACCCACTGTTCATACTATAACAGGTTTGCTGACTGACCAGTACAGATCTCCCCATCCACACACTTGACCCTATGGGTTCTCTGTACACCAATTTTACTCGTGGGTGTCCACTTCAGGGCCTGATTTTTAGGGCTCAGATTTTCAGTGTGGAGGGTGTGAATAGCCCCTTAATAACCCAGCCCTGTGGGAAGGCCAGTAAAAATGCTCCACTCCCAGGTCCCCAGCATAGGGGGTGTGGCCTGATTGCACTGAGCTTTGCTTCCCAGGGGCATCAGGAGGAAGAGTGGAAGTCGGAGAAGCTCCGAGTCCACTCTACACACACCCCAGGGGTTAAGTAGGGTCCAGAAAGGGGGAGCACAAGTGTGGGTTAAAGCCACCTCTTCCCATCTCTGTGTCTGCCTGGAGCAAAATATCAAAACCTGGGGATCAAATCCTCTCTACAGACCAGGCTACAGCATGTCCAACCTCCCCTCCCCGCCACCCATAGGCACTTCCAAAAAGTTCCAGCTCTCACTGGTCTCTGTTTCTTTCCCCTCGTGCAGTGGGATTTGGTGTGTGAGTCCAGAACACTCCGTCAAATGGTGCAGTCGCTCTACATGGCTGGTGTGCTGATGGGGTCAGCTGTGTTTGGACACCTCGCGGACAGGTGAGATGGTGAGGCTGCGACTCTGAGCTCCACACGCTTTCATGTTGCTAGTGTGAGCTGGAGCCACACCAACCCCAGCTCCAAAAACATGTCACAATGGTTATGTATCTACTGCCTGCAGGTCAGGACTGTGTAGTGGCCCTGGGGAGGGATTGCTGGGAATGCTGCAGGTCACAACTGATACGAATTGGCAGAGGGAACACGGTTATGGTTGAGGGGCACCACAGAGATGGGGGAGGGGAGGCCAAGGCTGGAACAGCAGGAGGGCTGCAGTTCGGGCTTGAGGGGCACCGGCAGAAATGTACTGGGATAACGTCATGCATTCAAATGAATGCCTAACCCTGAGTTTTGGTTCACGCACTCTCCATTGCAAACAGTGCTGAGAGGCAGCTGAGATCGCCAAAGTAGGAGTAATAGGTGGCCATATGGTGCAATCATACCAGCCTCCAAATTCCCTGCCCTGGATCAGCTTCCTGATCTCTCTCTTCCCCCCATCCCCCACCCCATTAACTCTATTCTCTGTGCTGCAGGTTTGGCCGGAAAGCCCTCCTGATCTGGTGCTACCTGCAAATGGCAGTAACAGGTATCTGTGCTGCTTTCTCCCCCAGCTTCACCATGTACTGCGTTTTCCGCTCATGGTGTCCGACACCATCAGGTGGTCCAGAGACATTTCTACTGAACACATCACCGGACACCGCCAATACCACACCTAGTAATCGAGACAGTCGATCAGGGAAATTACCCTCTTCCTTCCCTGACGACCCAGGGACGCACCCCACCCATGTACCTATCCGCTCCACCGATACTGACTTGGACTCCTTATTCATTTCATGGGTGGCGTACCCGAGCCCACTTACCCACTGACACTTTAAAAATCCTTGCACCCCAATCTGGGTCTATGCCGGTTATGCGATATGTATGTATCTTTTCATCCTTGCAAACGATATCTGTAACCCCCCATAACCCAAGCCTGACCCCAGATGTACAGTACCTTCCCTTTCAATCTGTGTATATTTCATTTCAAACATTTACTTTAATAAAATTTTTATATCCCACACTAACACAATGTGGTTCTTTGTCCCATTCTAGTTGGCTGGACCATACATAGGAAGAGTTTATATATCTAGTAGTTTTCCCAGCTTATAGCAGTTGAGGATCTGACCCACAGATTGAAGGCCAGAAGGGGAAGGCAGTGTGATCTGCTAAACAAACCACTAGACTGGGACTCTGAAGATAGGTTCTATTCATTGCTCTGGCCTGCAGGGTGACCTTGAGCAAGTCACTTTTCCTCTATGTGCCTCAGTTTCCCCATAACTGGGGGTAATGACACTGATCTCCTTTGTAAAGAGTTTTTGCAATTTACCAATGCAAAGCATTAAAGAAGAGTTAAGCATCATCATCTAATCTGACCTCCTGTATAACATGGGCCAGAGAACCTCACTAGTAATTCTTGCATAAAGCCCATATCTGATGGTTGAGCTAGTATCTTTTAGAAATATGTCCACTGAATTTAAAGATTCAAATGTGAGCCTTATTTCTAGTTGAAATCTGTCTAGCATCAATTTTCAGCCACTCAATTTCATTTTGCCTTTGTCTGGTAGATTGAGGAGCCCTCTGCATCAGAAATCATCTTGCTGTGCAGGTATTTATAGACCATGATGATCAAGCCATCCCAGAACCAGCCAATGGATAAGCTAAATAGATGAAGCTCCTGAAATCTCTCACTGTAAGACAGGCTTTCCAGACCTCAAATCTCTTTTCTGAACCCTCTCCAATTTTTCAACTTCCTTTTTAAAGTGTGGACTAGAACTGGACATACTGAAGCAGATTTTCAGCTGGCATCAAGCAGCTTAGCTCCATAGTCTTCAGCAGCTGAGGATCTGGGCTGGTGTTATTATTATAATAATTTTTATTACAGTTATACCTAAAGGTCCCAAATGAGACCAGGGCCCTATTGTGCTAGGGGCTGTACAGACACACCAGGGCATGGACCATCACTTGCTAAGAGCTTACAATCTAAAGAGCCAAATCAGACAAAGGTTGGGAGGACAAACAGAAACAGAGGTGAAGTGACTTGCCTAAGATCACACAGCAGAGCTGAGAACAGAACCCAGGTATCCTGACTCCAAGCCCATTGGATCACCAATTTTGTTTAGAGTGGCCCCACCAATACCATATGCAAAGGTCATCTCACTTCTTTACTGTTGCTCATGAGAATCACTGGTCTGCGGTTAGAATTCCTGCAATAACTGAGAGACAAGGTGGGTGAGGTAATATCTTTCATTGGACCAACTTCTGTTGGTGAGACAGACAAGCAGAAACTGGTCCAATAAAAGCTATTGCCTCACCTACCTGTCTCTAATATCCTGGGACTGACATGGCTACACCAACACTGCATGTAATAATACCTAAGTCACTCCTGACTTAGGCTGAACTGCCCTATTTTTCCCCCTCTCCAGAACTGCAGACCCTGTGCATGGTCTTCGCTGTGATCGGAAAGGCTCCCTGGTTGCATCACTTAACTGTGCCTATATATTTTCTGGAGAGCTGTTCCCAACAGTGATCAGGTATCTAGAAGCCAGCACCAGACCCCACTGCTGCCTAGGAAGCTCTATCAGCAAACTGCGACCTTGGCTGTGCTCCATGGAACTCGTTTGATGACTTGTAAAGTGTAGTGAATTCAGACATCACAGAGCTGACTTGTGCTCTCAGAGTGAAATGTACCCCTCTGCACAGGCCCATACAAGCCCTCCATGCCACTTGAGTCCTCAGAGACAGAGTTCTATCTATCCGGCCCATACGTCCCCTTTTCTCTCTCTGTACTTTTATCTTGCTATATCAGTAGAGTTATACCAGTTTAAGTGAGAAGTAAATCACAATTTTCACTATAGCCTCCATTTCAGTTATTCCTGCATCCTATGCTCAGACCACATCTTCTGTTTATGGGGGAAATCCCCTCCGAAATACACATTGAAAGAGCGAGAGCCCCAGCAGGTGTAAATTGGTATCTCTCCATTGGAGTCAATGAGGTCAAATCCCCAGCAGGTGTAAACTGGCATTGCTGCAGTGAAGTCGACGAGGCCTGATTCCCAGCTGGTATAAACTGACGGTAGCTCCACTGGAGTCAATGGTTCAAATCCAGAGCTGGTGTAACTCAGCGTTGTTCCATTGGAATCAATGGGATCAGATGCCCAGCTGATGTAAATTGGAGTCAATGGTTCAAGTCCAAAGCCAGTCTGTCACTCCATTGACTTCAGAGCAATGGCCCATTTACACCAGCTGGGGCTCTGGCCCAATAGCCCAAGCTCAGACGGGGACTTTTTATGGCTGTTTCAGGCAGACGGGGCTGGGACTTGGTGGCACCATGGCTCGGGTTGGTAGCATGATGGCTCCACTTGTTCGGCTGACTGGAGAATTGTTCCCATCCCTGCCCTTGATTATCTATGGAACTGCCCCTATTGTCTCCGGCATCACAACCTGCCTACTGCCAGAGACACACAACGTGCCATTGCCTGAGACCATAGACGAAGTGGAAAGACAGTAAGTGGTATCTGTGTAATTAACCAGAATAAAAAAGACATTTCTTGACAATCTGGACGTTGTTTTCGATCTGTGTGTTCCAAACAGGAACAGATATTTCACTGTTCTCAATATTTTTATAGAAATTTTTCATTTTTCCACCTCTAATTTAGTCATTTTTGTCTCCATTTCTCTCTTGCCACTGAAAATGGGAGGAAGGGGTGGGGGAATTGGTTTCAACTTCATCAAAAATCCCAGGAAAATGAAAAAAAAACATTATTTGGTTTTGTTAAAAAAATAATTAAAATTAATTTCTTTCACTTTTGGGTTTCGTCAAAAATAAACAGAAATTTTCAGAAAGAAATTGAAATATTTTGGTTTTGGGTTCCTAAAAGAAAAGTGGAAAATTTCAAGAAAAATGAACATTTTTCATATTCAGGTTTTGCTAAAAATAAAAAAAATAATTTGGAGGGGAAAAAAAACTTTAGTTTTGGGTTTTGTAAAAATAAATAAAAAAATCAAACACCCTGGAACTTTTAAAAAAAAAAACAAAACAAAAATTTGCATTAGCTTTGAGCATCTGTTTTAAATGAATCACTTTTCTTGATGATGCTGCAAACGCTATTTATTTATTTTCTTCTTTTTTTTTTTTTATTAAGATCAAGAGATACACTCAAGGATGAACTACAAATGAATGTCCTCCTACATTCCACATAGCCAGATCCAGCCAAACAAGTGAGCTAAAGAGAGAAAAATGAAGAACATTTTTTAGCTTTTATATCTTTTATTATTCTGTTCCTGCTGGAAGTATTTATACAGTGCGACTGGCTAGAAAGCAAAAGGGAAACATGTCCCAGCTGCTCTGCACAGCATCTCCCTCTAGTTCAACATCCCATATAGCTCACTGCAAGAATCCAACACATGGTGCCCACGCTGCAAATATGAGTCTGACATTGCCTGTGTAGTCAAACTGTCCACTGAACTGAGTGTATATGGGAAGGGGCTAGTGATCTGGTCTAATGTTCATAGCTAGAGTAGTCTGAGTGCAGTACACACATTAAGAGGTTTCGTTACACAGCACTGCTTTGAAAAGGCTCCATTGCTCACCGATTAAAGGCCAGGCCCCAGCTGGAGTTACTGGAGCTCTGCTGATTTACACCAGTTGAAGATCTAGCCCATTATTTCATAAGATAGGGTAGTGATGAAGACTTATAACCTGAAGCACAGACAGGTAAAGCAACCCGCTGAACCTCACATAGCAAAGCTTGTGGCAGAATTAGGAAGAGAGCACTGGAGTCCTAGTGCTACATCCTACCCCAACTCCAACCACTAGACCCTATTCCCCTCCCAGAGCCAGGAGCAGAATCCAAGTCCTCCCTCCTTTTGCCATTGGACACCACTCCCCTTCCAGAAGACAAATCAGGAGTCCTGGCTCTCAGCTCTAACTCACCAGACAATATTCTTCACCTAGGAACAGCGAACTTCCTGCCTCATGATAGGAGGAGAAAACAGAATAGATGAACATGAGGAAAAAACAGGCACATCTCAAATTTCCCGGGACAGATATTCCTGCATAGTGATTTACTGGTGAGATTCTCATTAAATGGTTGCATCCCACTGTATCCTGTTAACTGTTTCTCCAACTTTGCACAGTTGTAACTACTTTTTTCTATTTCACAAGGCACCCTTGCTTTGCTATCACTATTTGTATTTCACTTGTGTCAAGGGGCCCCCACTGAAATCAGGGCCCCACTTTGACAGCTGCTGCACAAACAGCTAGTGAGAGACAGTCGGTGCCCCAAAGACCTTGCAAACTAAATAGAAAAAGGAATTATTATTATTATTATCTCCATTTTACAGATAGGGAAACTTAGGCACAGAGCAATCAAGTTACTGTCTCTTTCTATGTGTTTGCAAAGCACAATGAAGTTCCAATCTCAGTTGTTCAATAGGTGCTACCATAATACAAACAATAATTAATAATAATTGATAAATACACCTCATCTTGCACCAGCAGAAAGCTGGGTGAGGTGTGTTCCTACTTTAACATCTGTGGCCCAGATCCTTAGCTGGTGCCCAGTCAACATAGCTCTGTTGAAGCCAATGGAGCTCAACTGATTTACATCAGCTGAGGCTCTGGCCCATGTAGGATTCTATGAACATAAATTTGCTTTTCTACAGGACTTTGTGCTGCTTGTTAATAATGAAACTGTTAACCCTTTTGTGACCCGAGCAGTTAAGCAATTTTTGGGATCCTGCACATTGTTTCCATTAGGAGGAGCAACTGCTGAAGTCAGGTATTTCTTTTATGCAATCCTGCTTATGTATGAAGTATGCAGTAAGTCCTGTTTCCCAGAACACCGCAGGAATCAAACAACAGGAGGCAGTTTCTTTCTCACAGTTCTGTGATGCTCTGTACCTCAGGGGAACACCCTACACCCCCACGTTCATCTTTATAAAATGATTGTGTGGTATCCAATGCAAAGTTTGTCACGTTGGGTGTCTTCGGAAGGCTCATGATGCACTGAGCACAGTTGTTATAGTGATGTTATAGTAATTGCTACAGTAATGTTATAGGTTATAATTTCATGTATATAATTATGAGGCTGAAAATGTATCCTCATGGCTTAAAGCAAGCCCAGGCAAAAGCTCTCCAAGAACAGAGAGGAAGTTCACACCTCATCAGGGCAGATATGGGACAAACCCAGTCCAGCCTCACAGGAACAAAAGACACTGGCCTATGCAGCAACAAAAGAATCTGTTGGACTCTCGAGGGAGTCACCCCTCTTCCTTTGGTCAGTTTGGAACTGTGATGGGTACTGCTCACCTGATTCTGAAGGGGGGGGGAAACAAAGAGGGAAGAAAGGACATGATAAAAGGGAAAGACATTTGCCATGCTCGCTCGCTCTCTTCCATCTACATCTACAGACACCACACCAAGCAACCGAAGTGCTGATCAAAAGGGAGCGCCTGGCTGCCTGTGGTGAGAAGCATCTAAGTTTGTAAGGACACTGGAAGTGTTAAGATCAGCTTAGAAAGTGTTTTGCTTTTATTTCATTTGACCAAATCTGACTTGTTTTGCTTTGACTTATAATCACTTAAAATCTATCTTTATAGTTAATAAATTTGTTTGTTCTACCTGAAGCAGTGTGTTTGGTTTGAAGTGTGTCAGAGACTCCCCTTGGGATAACAAGCTGGTACATATCAATTTCTTTGTTAAACTGATGAACTCATATAAGCTGACAGCTTCCAGTGGGCATAACTGGACACTGCAAGACGGAGGTTGCTAGGGTTGTGTCTGGGACCAGAGATATTGGCCAGTGTCATTCGGTTGCAAGTAACTGGGAGCAGCTTCCATGCCAGAGGCTGCGTGTGAACATCCAAAGAGTGGGGGTTCTCACAGCAGAGCAGGGTAAGGCTGGCTCCCAGCATCAAGGATTGGAGTGACCTAGCAGATCACTGGTCCTGATAACACCAGAGGAGAACGTCACAAGTTCCAAGCCTCTTTCCAACCAGTATTTAGCCCCAAAGCTCTCTCTCTCTTGGCTTTTTCTCACAGTGATGCTACCAGTGTTTCCTGTGGCTGTGTCTTTAGTTTTCTGATGCTTCTCTCTCCCACGCAGACACAGTTTCCCAAATAATGCCCAAGTCCCTGTGTTTACTGTATCAATCACCAGGGCCACATGATTCAGCTCCTACTCAAGCCTTACCATATATCTGTGCTTTGGATGGTGGCTTCCATTGTTTCAGCTACCTGGTTCCATAAAGGAGCTTCATTGCTTTTTACACGTATCCTGAGTGAAAGATGGTTATTACACTCCCCAGCTTCAACTAGGTTTAACTCTACCCATAAATAGGGTTATATGCTTAACAAAAAATGGAGGGAAAAGGATTGTATGTGAAAAGTGAAAATTTTTAACAAAAGGTTAAAAAATATGGGAAAGGATCTATTTATTGTAACAAAGGAATATTATTGCAAAATCCTGAGCTAAATAAAGGAGTTTATGTTGGAGTTTAAAATATTTTCTTGCAGTGAAAATGCTGTACAATTTCAGAAGCCCAATCGTGTATTCTGAAAAGGGATCTTGGTTTCGGTCACTGCAACTTGGACTGCAAGAGACAAGAGTAAAGGAAAAGCTCCAATTAAAATAATAACTTGCAAAGGTACAGCTCACCTTACCAAAGGACCACAAAGCACTTCACAAACTGGTCTGAATTATCACCCCTCTATTTTCCTGGATAAGGCAAAAAGTTATTTACTGCAAGATCTCAGGGTGAATCCGTGACAGAGATGGGAAAATAACCCAAGGGTTCTAGTTACTAGTCTCTTGCACTAACCACTAGGCTCTGTTTACCATCTAGAGCTGAGAACAGAACTCAGGAGTCCAAAATCCCAGCCCACATCACCACTCTGCTCCAATCATTAGACCTCACAACTGCAACGAGAGCCTGGAACAGAACCCAGGAGTCCTTCCTCCCAGCCCACCTGCTCTAGCCATTAGACCAGACAATGCATTGTCCCCTGCCACATACATTGGATGCAACTTCTGCACTACCAGGAAAGAGGCACTAACTGTTTTGTAACTTATAGCACCTCTGAATATGGCCCAATGGGAAAAAGAGATGAGAAAAGGAGGATGAAATGGGACAAAGTGGCCTAGGGACATACAAGCTACAGTGGGCCAGATCCCAGCTGGTGCAAATCAGTGTAATTCCACTGGAGTCAATGGGCCCAGATCCCCAGCTGGTGTAAATTGGTTGTACCTCCAGTGGATATAAACTGGCATAGTTTCCTCATCTTTAAGGGAGTGATTCCGAATTACAGCAGTTGAGGATCTGGCTTTTCACTGGGATGTTCAGTTTATGCAAGCAGCCAGCAAATGCCTCAGTGACTAGCATGAGCTGAGTGGATCACTGCAGGAACCCCACATGCTGGCAGTGCTACAGAGACTGCTGGCATGGCCTCTCCCCTCTTTATTTTCATGTCAGGAGCCCAGAATTGCCTGCTCTGGTGTGAAAACCTCTTCTGTTTTCTGGCCAGCAACATTTACATTCATTCGTCTCAGTTTGCACTGGGAAAGGGTGAATGTATTAAGCTTGCTTTCAAACCCATTAACACTCCAACATTATTTCATGTATATCTATTTCTCTCCCCATAGCTTTTCCATAGATTTTTTTTCCTTTAAAAAAAGGAAAAAGTTTAGTGAAAATTTCTATTTTGTCAAAAAGCCATCATGCATGAGGAAGAGAAGCAGTCACATGGAAAATAATATAATTGTGCCCTTTTTGCAAATGGGGAAACTGAGGCACAGCAAGATTAAATGACTTGCCCAAAGCCACCCAACAGTTCAGAGCTGGAAGCAGAAACAAGCTCTCCTGAATCCCTGGGCAGTGCTCTATCCAGCTGAGCACATCTCCAGCATTATTACAGTGTTCTGGTAAGACTCTGTTAGCTTGTAGGAAACCTGTTTTGCCTTGTTGGAAGGTTTTTAATTTTTTCTTGTTCTGAAACAAGCCCTTGGCTCTGTTCCTCATACCAGGAACTGCAGGAAAGGCACCATGTTTACATTCCCCAGTCACAATGTTCTGCTCCAGGTCCTGGCTGCATGGTGGGATCACATTAGCTCTTGTTTATTAATTTGCTAAGTGAGAGTTCTCCTAACTGGGTCATTAAAGGGGCACTCAGGGTTTGCCTGCTGGGCTTTTGATGCAGTTGTTGAGTCAAGGGCAAAGAGGTTGCAAGTTCTAATGAGAGAAGTTGAACAAGTCCCACCTTCTCTGTCCTCAATGTGTTGCTGTCATAGCCTGATCTCCACTGATCCGGCAAGATTTCTGGACAAGTTACTTGGTGAGAGTATGATCCATTGACCCACAGAGAAAAGCAGCTGTAGCCTATTAAAGACATTGCTTGGTAGCAACATAGGAAGCAGGTAAGTCTATTTTACCAAGGTTTATATTTTAATTGTATGGGGCCAGATTCTCAGTTCCATTGTAGATCAGTGCCTTTTTACACCAGCAGAGGATCTGGCTCATTGACTCGCCCCGATTTAGTAAAATAGGGCTTGAAGTGTATTGACTCCAGATTTACGCTGATGTACATGAGTCAGATCTTCAGCTCGTGTAAAGCAGCACTGAAGTTAGGGGAACTACAGCTGAGCATATAGCTCATTGAATCTCTCTGATTTTGTAAAATAGGGGCTTGAAGGGGAGTGATTCCAGATTTACGCTTGTGTAGATAGGCCAGGTGGTGTAAATCAGCATAGCCTCATGACTTTCATTGATAGCTGAGTTCAATTCTATATCCTGCCCCGCAGCACTATGGATACATGGAAACTCCTGCTGAACTATGTGGAATTCCAAAATGTTGGCCATCTGCACAACAAGATTTGCTCCACAGCGCAAAATATATCAGGGTTGGAAAACTCAGATTTAAGGGCATATTTTACCTGGCTCTCCCTTGACATGCTTTCTCCAAAATTCCTCTTAAAATAGTTTTATTTTTAGATTAAGCCCTCCAAACCAAGGGGAACTTTCCCTAACTAAACAAATGAAACCCAACAAAAGATAAACTAAAAGTGCAGCAGAACCACAAACAATCTACTTCTTGACATAGCGCTCAGCTAGGCACAGCATTCCCAACCAAACCATTCCATCGGGCTTCTGGGATTCACAATCAACTTGGAATTGTCTAGTATCCAAAAGAGACTGTGGATTAGTTGTGCACGGAATGACCTAGAATTTTTGCATCTGGTTTAATTGCATCGATATTCTGATTAGCTGCTTATTTAATCAGCAGATCTTTAACGTAGCCAAATCAACCGCTCGGTTGTAGGAATTTGCTTTGAGCTATTGCTAGATCCATTGCAACTCTTTCTGTCTTTCCAGTGTAGATTGCAGATTCTGACAAGACTGTGAGTGGATGTCTAAGCAAACACAAAGCTGTGCGCATCTGTGAGTAAACAGCAGTTGCATTCTTCTATTTACATCTGCACATTGTTTTGGGTGTGCATCTATTTCACAAAACAAGCATATTCAAGGTGTTGGAGTCTTCTGGTCTGGGGCAACATGACTTTTGCAGAACTTTTAGAGCAGGTCGGCAGTATGGGCCGTTTCCAAATTATCCATGTTACGTTACTGGTCCTGCCAATATTACTGATGGCCAGCCACAACATCCTGCAGAACTTTACCGCTGCTACCCCTGGGCACCACTGCCATATTGCCATTGTTGCTAACTACACTTGTGATGACAACTTTACTGACGTCCTATATTGCCAGGAGCTCCTCAGGATCTCCATCCCCGTGGATGGGAACCAGCAGCCAGAGAAGTGTCTCCGATTCATCTCCGCCCAGTGGCAGCTCCTAGACCCAAATGCCACAACAACCAATGGGACTGAAATGGACACGGAGCCCTGTATGGATGGATGGATCTATGACAAGAGTGTTTTTACTTCCACCATCATCACCGAGGTAAGAAAAATTCTCCTGGCAACAACTGGCTAGTGACTATGCTGAACCAGATTGCTATCTGGTGACCACCAGCACAGTTTCATTGAAACCAACAGAGCTACAATGATATCCACCAGATAAGGATCTGTACTAGTATTGTGGTAGTATCTGGACACCCCAGACCCTGCCACATTGGGTACTGCACAGATCCTGACCAAGATCAGGGCCACATTTTGCTAGTTCCTTCAGAAATCTTGTTGGAGTTTGGGGCCCCCATTCTCACTATGACCAAGTTTGCTGGACTTGTCTCCCTCATGCTTTCTCACTGAGATGGTGTTTTCTCTCACATTTGCAGTGGGATCTAGTGTGTGGCTCACGGACATTGAAACAGATGGCTCAGTCGATCTATATGGCGGGAGTCCTGGTGGGAGCGATTGTGTTTGGAAGTCTCTCTGACAAGTAAGACACCTGTCACTTCACTTAGGTAGGGTGCACGAGATGAATGACCGGGAGGTAGTGGCCCAGTTCTAACAGTTTCCAGCTGTCTTTACCAGCACTTATAATCAGAGAGGAAAAGTGGCCCAGTGGTTAGGGCACTCACCTAGAACTTGGGAAAACCTGGGTTCAAGTTCCTACTCTGCCACAGACTTCCTGTGTGACCTTGTGCAAGTCCCTTACTTTCTTTGGGTTTGAGTTCCCCATCTGTACAATGGGGATTGTAGTGCTGCCCTACCACAGAAATGGAGGTCATACTGTTTCCCCCAGAGTGATAACACAGCACTCTAGCCACAAGCCCATCCTGCCTATTAGCGGATAGCCTTGGTTTTCTCTGCCACAGGTTTGGACGGAAGTCACTCTTGATCTGGTCCTGTCTGCAAATGGCCATCACCGGCTCTTGCGCTGCTTTCTCATCTAACTTTACCATGTACTGCGTTTTTCGCTTTCTGACTGGAATGGCTCTGTCGGGGATCAACCTCAACTGTGCATCCCTCTGTAAGTACTGACTCAAGCAAGCAGCGAGTCTTTTGGGGTTTTCCAGGATGTTTCCATTAAGAGGAGAAGTTATTGATGGAGCCAGGTATTTCTCTGGTGCAATCCTGGTTATTTACAATGTCTTGTTTCCCTGTTTGCAGCACGAAACAAACAGCAGGAGGCAGTTACTTTGCTCACTGTACCAACCCTTTTCCAGCCAGCACTCTGCCCCAAAAGCTCTCCTTCCCAGTATTTTCTCAGGCTCACTCTACCAGGACTTCTCTGGCTGTATCTCAGGCTTCTTTGTATCTCCCCTGTTATTGCTGCTTTTCTCACACACAAAGACACACACAGCTGCACCGGTCCATGCTCCAGCCCCAGTGTTTGCTTTATCACTGTCCAAGGAACCCCCATGGGCCACATGACTCAGCATCTGCTCAAGCCTTGACATGTGCCTGTGTTTTGGGTGGTGGCTCCTATTGTTTCAGCTATCTGGGTCCGTAAAGGAGCTTGATTGTTTCTTACTTTTATCCTGAATGAAAAGTGGCAGTTAGGCCCACCAGCTCCAACCCCTCAGCATGACAGTAGGCAGTGCTGCCCAGAGGATTCAGGAGGCCTGGGTCAAAGCAATTTCGGGGGCCCCTTCCATGAAAAAACAGTTGCAATACTATAAAATGCTATATTCTCAAGGGAGTCCCTGCAGGGTCTGGGGGCAAATTGCCCCACTTGCCCCTCCCCCCCCACCCCGGTGGCCCTGACAGTATCTTCCTACATTAAGATAAAGAGGATGTTGAGGAGAATGAGCATTACAAAATAATGCATGTGACAGAAACGCTAGATGAGGCGGTATTCACCCCTCAAACAGCTTCTAGCCTGAACAGCAGGGTGGCCACACCTCGGCGCCCCAGTCATGGGTCAGGATCCCACAGAACTAAAAGACAGTCCCCCCTGCAAAGAGCTTGAGTCTAGAGCTGGGTGATATTTTTTTGCTGAAACTTTTTTCCATAAAATATTTCGCGAATTCGTGTTGGTTTAGCCACATTGTTCATGTCGAAAACGAATCAGAAAAAGTTGAAACGTCTTAATTTTTTTGGTTCAAAATGACTTTTCATTTCAAAATGTTCTTGAATTTAAAATGTTGACAGTCAAAACAAAACAGTTAATTTAACCCAAAACGAAACTTTTTTCAGCTCTTTGATTTGCCCAAAATTTAAAAAAAAATAATAATTCTGGTTGGCCCCAAATGAATTGTTTTCTGGTTTTTTTCCCCTTTTTCTTTTTTGAAGCTGCCACCAAAACAACAAATTCATTATTCTCCCTGCTCTGCTTAAAGTTCCACTTAAAAATCAGGCCATTTGGGGTGGATTTAGGTGCCCAGGTGGTTTTGAAAGCTCAGATTGGTGTTCTCTGGACTCTGACTCTCTTCCCCCTTTTATCTCCTCCCCCAGCTGTGGAGTGGACCCCTACCAAACTCCGGGCAGCAGTTGGCATGGTGATAGGATATAGCTACAGCATCGGGCAGTTCATTCTGGCTGGGCTAGCCTATGTCATCCCAGATTGGCGCTGGCTGCAGCTGGCTGTTTCGGTGCCCTATTTCATCTTCTTCTTCTATGGCTGGTAGGTGTCGTTCTAACTCGTAAACCTTGCCAGCATGGGGACCTCCCTGTTGTCCCTGATGAGGACCAAGGGGTTCTGGACGGTATCCAGACTGCAAGCTCTCGGACACCAGGCATGTCTCTCACTGAATGTCTGTCCAGCTCTTGGCACAGTGGGGGTCCCAATCCAAGGTGGCACTGATTGTTATTTTTCATATTATGATGGCATCTAGAGGCCTCATCTGAGGTCAAGGTCCCACTGTGCGACCGACACACACTGAGAGACAGGCCCTGTCCTAAAGAGCTCACAGTCTAAATAGAAAAAGGAAGGGTTATTATTCCCATTTTACAGACTGGAGAGCTGAAGCACAGAAATATGGAGTGACTTGCCCAAAGTCACATGGGGCATCTGTGGTAGAGTAGGGAAAAGAACCCAGGTTTCCCAAGCAAGTGTCCTACTCACAAGACCATTATTATTATGGTAGCCCCAACAGACCAGTGCTAGGAGCTGTATGGACACTGTTCCTACCCAGACACGCTTACAGATGCAACAGATGATCTTTGGGCGGAGAACCAGCTGGGAAGTGATTTGCCAAAGGTCACAAGACAGACAGTGCTACACCCAAGAAGAGAACCCAGCGATCCTGCCTCCTAATGCTGTACCCTACCCATTTGTCATAGTATAATTCCCAACTCTGGACCTTAGCATCCAGGATATGGGTACTAGCCTAAAGTCCTCTAAGCTTAATTACCAGCTTAGATTCTGTAGCGCTGCCACCAATCAGGAATTCCAGGGCCTGATACCCTCTGGTCCCCCCAAACCCTTCCCTGGGGACTCCCAAGACCCAGATTCCTTGAGTCTCAAAACAAAGGGGAATAAACCATTTCCCTTCCCCCTCCTTTCTCCCTCCCAGCTCTTTCCCGCCCTGGGTACACTAGGAGACCACCGTGATTCAGCTTCTTGAATCACCACACCGAGAGGAATGTTACCTTCCCCCTCCCTTCTTCCCCGGAGAGAGATACAGAGATAAACACAGACAGCAGGTTTTCCTTCCCTCCTCCCTTTCCTTTCTCCCACCAATTCCCTGGTGAGTGCAGACTCCCTTCCCTGGAGTCTTACAAAGATAACCCAAAAAAATCAATTAGGTTTTAAAAAAGAGGAAAACTTTAATAAAGAAGGAAAAAACATAAAAATTGTCTCTGTAATCAAGATGGTAAATATACAGGGTTTTTATAGCTTATAGACAATAGAAAGCAGCTTTCTCCAACAGAAACACAGTTTAAGCTACTTCCAGCAAGTACACATCTGCAAATAAAGAAAAACAAGTTAAAAGACTATAACTGCCTTTGTACTTACTCACTATTCTGAATAGATAAGAGACTGTAGCAGGGAGATTGGCAGAAACCTAGTTGCACTTCTAGTCCCATCCAGGACCCAGAGACCCACAAACCCAAAACCCACAAACAAAGGCTTCCCTCCACCTAGATTTGAAAGTATCTTGTTTCCTGATTGGTCCTCTGGTCAGGTGTTTGGGTCCCTGTTTGTTAACCCTTTACAGGTAAAAGAGACATTAACCCGTAACTATCTGTTTATGACACGCCCCCCAAATCGCAAACAGTGGGGAACCTCACTGGCGGTGATTTGTTCCTAGAACTTTAAAATGAACAGATTAATACAACACATGCATCTTTACATATACTAATACATATGCAAACTACAAGACTTTCTACATTTTAAGGACAATTTTTAACCAGAGGATTCTGGGAAACTTTCACGGGAGAGTGCATCAGCTACTTTGTTAGAAGCTCCTGAAATGTGTTGTATTTCAGAATCAAAATCTTGGAGAGCTAAACTCCATCGAAGAAGTTTTTTGTTGTTGCCCTTGGCAGTATGAAGCCACTTTAGCGCAGCATGGTCAGTTTGTAGCTGGAACCGCCGTCCCCAAACATATGGGCGTAGCTTTTGCAGGACGTACACAATGGCGTAGCATTCCTTTTCACTGACTGACCAGTGACTTTCCCTCTCAGACAGTTTCTTGCTGAGAAACACGACAGGGTGGAAGTTGTGATCCGGTCCTTCCTGCATGAGAACTGCTTCTATACCATACTCAGATGCATTGGTGGTTACTAGGAAGGGTTTGTCAAAGTCCAGGGCCCTTAACACAGGGTCAGACATGAGCGTCGCCTTAAGTCGGGTAAAGGCCTTTTGACACTCATCAGTCCACTTAACTGCATTTGGCTGGGTCTTTTTAGTCAGGTCGGTCAGTGGAGCAGCGATTTGGCTGTAGTGCGGTACAAATCGCCTGTAGTACCCAGCCAAGCCTAAGAAGGATTGGACCTGTTTCTTTGACTTTGGGACAGGCCACTTTTGGATAGCATCCACCTTGGCCTGTAGGGGGTTTATGGTTCCTCAACCACCTGGTGTCCCAGGTAAGTCACTCTGTTTTGGCCTATTTGACACTTTTTGGCCTTAACAGTTAGTCAGGCCTGCCTGATGTGCTCAAAGACCTTTTCCAGGTGTTCTAGGTGTTCGGGCCAGGAGTCAGAAAAGATGGCCATATCATCGAGATAGGCAACTGCATATTCGCCCAGTCCTGCTAGTAGACCATCTACCAGCCTCTGGAAGGTGGTGGGTGCATTTCGCAGCCCGAAAGGAAGTACATTAAATTCATACACCCCCGCATGGGTGATGAATGCTGACCTTTCCTTGGCAGGTTCATCTAGCGGTACTTGCCAGTACCCCTTGGTTAAGTCTATTGTAGATATGAATTGGGCACGTCCCAACTTCTCCAATAGCTCATCAGTGCGTGGCATTGGATAGTTGTCTGGACGAGTTACCACATTTAGCTTACGGTAGTCCACGCAAAAGCGTATTGCCCCATCTGGTTTGGGTACCAGAACCACTGGAGATGCCCATGCACTGGTAGATGAGCGGATTATAACCATCTGTAGCATGTTCTGGATATCCCGTTCTATAGCAGCTTGGGCATGAGGAGACACCCAGTAGGGTGGGGTTCTAATTGGGTGAGCATTACCTGTGTCAATGGAGTGGAATGCCCGTTCAGTCCGTCCTGGGGTGGCTGAGAACAATGGGGTGAAGCTAGTGCACAGCTCCTTGATTTGTTGCCACTGCAGACGTTCCAGGGTGGTTGAGAGGTTCACCTCTTCCACGCCACCGTCTTTTTTCGCTTCGTAGTAGACACCGTCAGGCCACTCAGCGTCATCTCCTCCCTGGACTGTAAACTGACAAACCTGTAAGTCTCTGGAATAAAAGGGCTTGAGAGAATTAACATGGTACACTCTGGGCTTTAGGGAGGAATTGGGAAATGCTATGAGGTAGTTAACAGCTCCCAGGCGCTCTTGGACCGTGAATGGCCCTTCCCATGATGCTTCCATCTTATGGGCCTGTTGCGCCTTCAAGACCATAACCTGATCTCCTACCTTGAAGGAACGCTCTCTGGTATGTCTGTCATACCAGGCCTTTTGCTCTTCCTGAGCATCCTTTAGGTTTTCTTTAGCAAGGGCTAAAGAGTGTCGGAGGGTGTTTTGTAGGTTGCTTACAAAGTCCAGAATGTTAGTTCCTGGAGAGAGTGTAAACCCCTCCCATTACTGCTTCACCAACTGTAATGGCCCCTTAACCTGGTGGCCATACACAAGTTCAAACGGTGAAAACCCTAAACTGGGATGTGGTACAGCCCTGTAGGCAAAAAGTAACTGCTGCAACACTAGGTCCCAGTCATTGGAGCGTTCATTGATGAATTTATGTATCATGGCCCCCAAAGTTCCATTAAACCTTTCCACCAGGCCATTGGTTTGATGGTGGTACGGAGTGGCAACCAAGTGGTTCACCCCATGAGTTTCCCACAGTTCTTTCATGGTCCCTGCCAGGAAATTAGATCCTGAATCTGTAAGGATGTCGGAGGGCCAACCTACCCTGGCAAAAATGTCTGTTAGGGCCTGGCACACAGCTTTAGCCCTGGTGTTGCCTAGAGCTACTGCTTCTGGCCATCGGGTAGCAAAGTCCATGAAAGTCAGTATGTACTGCTTTCCTCTGGGTGTCTTTTTTGGGAAAGGACCCAGAATATCCACAGCTACTCGCTGAAATGGGACTTCAATTATGGGGAGTGGCTGGAGAGGGGCCTTGACCTGGTCTTGGGGCTTCCCCACTTTTTGGCACACCTCGCAAGACCGGACATACTTGGCAACATCCTTGCCCATCCCCTCCCAGTGGAAGGACTTCCCCAACCGGTCTTTGGTTCTGTTCACCCCAGCATGGCCACTGGGATGATCATGGGCTAAGCTTAGGAGCTTTTCCCGGTACTTAGTTGGAACCACCAACTGTTTTTGCGGATGCCAGTCTTTCTGGTGTCCACCAGAAAGAGTTTCCTTGTATAAAAGTCCTTGTTCTACAACAAACCGGGATCGATTAGGAGAGCTGAGAGGCGGTGGGGTGCTCCGTGCCTCCGCCCAAGCTTTCTGAAGGCTGTCATCTGCTTCCTGCTCAGTTTGGAACTGTTTTCTTGAAGCTGGAGACACCAGTTCTTCCTTAGACTGTGGACTTGGGCTTGGTCCCTCTGGAAGCGATGTAGGTGATGGGGTTGTTTCCGTTGCTGGTGAGCCGCTCTCCGCTGGTGCACCAGGGGGTATTTCAGGCTCTGGCTGAGCCTCTTGGGTGTGGTTGTCTGCTGCTTCTGCCAGTTCAGGCTCGCTGGCGCCCTCTGGCATTGGGGTTGAAGATGGATTTGCAAGCACTGTCGTCAGTGCTGGCAACGGTTCTGGTGCTGGCTGCTTTTCCAGTTCCTGGTCTGGGACTGGAGGCACTGTGGCTGTTTTAGTCATTGGCAGGGGATCCGGGTCCACTACCTCTGTTTGGGTCTCTGGTAACACAGACGGGGCCTCTGTGGATGGCTCAGGAACAGGAATGGGTCTGGAAGCTTGCCGGGTTTGGCTGCGGGTAACCATTCCCACTCTCTTGGCCCACTTCACCTCGTTGGCCAAGTCTTCCCCCAGCAGCATGGGGATGGAATAATTGTCATAAACTGCAAAAGTCCACATTCCTGACCAGCCTTTGTACTGGACAGGCTGTTCAGCTGTAGGCAAGTCTACAGCTTGTGACATGAAGGGGTAAATTGTCACTTGGGCCTTTGGGTTGAAGAATTTGGGGTCCAGCAAGGATTGGTGGATAGCTGACACTTGTGCCCCCGTGTCTCTCCATGCAGTAACCTTCTTTCCGCCCACTCTCAAAGTTTCCCTTCGCTCCAAGGGTATTTGAGAGGCATCTGGGCCTGGGGATCTTTGGTGTGATGGTGGTGTAATGAACTGCACTCGACTGGGGTTCTTTGGCCAGTTGGCCTTGATATGTCCCAGTTCATTACATTTAAAGCATCGCCCAGCTGGTCACTGGGCCGAGGTGGGTTACTGGAGACTGGTGAGGTGGAAGAATAGGGCGTCTGTGGCTTTCCTTGGGTTGTAGGTGGGGTCTTTGGCTGCCCTCGGTTATAGAGTTTATTGTCGGTGTGCCCCCTGGGGTATTCGTTCCCCTTGACAGTAGGTTTTTTCTTTTCTGTTACTTCCATCCATTTGGCTCCAATCTCCCCCGCCTCGATTACCGTTTTGGGCTTTCCATCTAGGATGTACCTTTCTATTTCCTCAGGAACACCATCTAAGAACTGCTCCATTTGTATCAGGAGGTGCAGCTCGTCCAGATTGTTAACCTTTGTTCGTGATATCCAGGCTTCATAATTCTTTGCAATGTGGTAGGCGTGTCGGGGGAATGACACATCTGGTTGCCATTTTAGGGCCCTGAACCGCCGACGGACATGTTCAGGTGTGATCCCCATTCGGTATCTGGCCTTGGTTTGAAAAAGTTTATAGTCGTTCATTTTCTCCTTAGGCATTTCAGCCGCCACCTCTGCTAAAGGTCCACTGAGCTGTGGTCTCAGCTCTATCATGTACTGGTCTTCAGGGATGCTGTACCCAAGGCAGGCTCTTTCAACATTTTCTAAGAAGGCCTCAGTGTCATCACCAGCCTTGTAGGTGGGAAATTTTGGGGGATGTGCAACAACAACTTGAGACGGGTTGTTAGGACTGGCTGGGTTCTGTTGCTTAGCCTTTTCTAATGCCAGAGCCTGCTCGTAGGCCTCCCTCTGAAGTTCCAACTCTTTCTCTTTTATTTCCAGCTCTCTCCTGTGGGCAGCCTCTCTTTCTCTTTCTCTCAGCTCCATCTCTTGTAGTTTTTTTTTCCATGTCTCGCCTGTGGTCTGAATCTTTGATTTGTTCCTCTGCCTCCAGTCTGGCTCGTTCCTGTTTCAGGGCATCCTTGGTAGTCATGGTTCCTGCTTTCTTGTGTTGGGGTGCCCTCTGGTGTTTATTGCCTGAACTGCGGCTTTTCTGTTGCTTCTCGGGTTGCCTAGCAACAGTGCCTCTAACTGGCCTTCCCGGATAAAACTAGAACAAAAAGAAACCTTTCATTTGCATGTGTGTTCTGCTGGTGTAGTTGACTCACAGCTGGAGTTCTATTGTCTAACAAAAGACCCTTGTTAAACTTAATGGCCTTTGCCTGAGGCAATCTCTATGCACAGCCAGAACGGAGCAAGGAAAAAAAAAATCTCTGGCTGTAGTTTTGAAAAGCCTCTCTCTGCTACAAGCAGCTAGCAGATAAAAAGAAAAATAATAATCTTACTGGCTTTTGGATTCTATTATACCACCACCACCACCACGTCGTAGTATAATTCCCAACTCTGGACCTTAGCGTCCAGGATATGGGTACTAGCCTAAAGTCCTCTAAGCTTAATTACCAGCTTAGATTCTGTAGCGCTGCCACCAATCAGGAATTCCAGGGCCTGATACCCTCTGGTCCCCCAAACCCTTCCCTGGGGACTCCCAAGACCCAGATTCTTTGAGTCTCAAAACAAAGGGGAATAAACCATTTCCCTTCCCCCTCCTAGCTCTTTCCCGCCCTGGGTACACTAGGAGACCACCGTGATTCAGCTTCTTGAATCACCACCCCGAGAGGAATGTTACCTTCCCCTCCCTTCTTCCCTGGAGAGAGATACAGAGATAAACACAGACAGCAGGTTTTCCTTCCCTCCTCCCTCTCCTTTCTCCCACCAATTCCCTGGTGAGTGCAGACTCCCTTCCCTGGAGTCTTACAAAAGATAACCCAAAAAAATCAATTAGGTTCTAAAAAAAGAGGAAAACTTTAATAAAGAAGGAAAAAACATAAAAATTGTCTCTGTAATCAAGATGGTAAATATACAGGGTTTTTATAGCTTATAGACAATAGAAAGAAGCTTTCTCCAGCAGAAACACAATTTAAGCTACTTCCAGCAAGTACACATCTGCAAATAAAGAAAAACAAGTTTAAAGACTATAACTGCCTTTGTACTTACTCACTATTCTGAATAGATAAGAGACTGTAGCAGGGAGATTGGCAGAAACCTGGTTGCACTTCTAGTCCCATCCAGGACCAGAGAGAACAACGCACAAACCCAAAACCCGCAAACAAAGGCTTCCCTCCACCTAGATTTGAAAGTATCTTGTTTCCTGATTGGTCCTCTGGTCAGGTGTTTGGGTCCCTGTTTGTTAACCCTTTACAGGTAAAAGAGACATTAACCCTTAACTATCTGTTTATGACACCATTAGACCACATTACTTCTCAACATGCTCCTTTAGCCTGAACACTACATCTATTCTAATCACACAAAGACAGAGGAGTTTGGAAATTTGCCCTGAACTTAGGGTGACAAAATAGCAAGTATGAAAAATTAGGACACTTTTTTCAGGGGGTGGGGGGAAGAGTATAGTTGCATATATAAGACAAAGCCCCTGATATTGGGACATTGGGTCACTTTACCTAAACTGCAACAGACTCTTTCTGTATCATACATAGGTTGGGAGCCCCAGGTGTCCTGAGTCTTTTCAATAGGTTTAGTGTTTCTCATGGTGAAAAGGACCCTGTTGTAATGAACATACAGGCAATTCTTTATTAAGCTGCTGGACAAACACAGCCCTGGGGTTCCCCTAGGTTCTCCACCCTGAACTTCCTGGTGTCACCACATGGGGTCATCGTAAGCCCTACCCTGCGCTAAGGCCAATGGCAGGGAAGCTGGCTACCATGTGCCCTTCTGGTTCCAAACAGGTGGTTCACAGAGTCAGCCCGCTGGCTTGCAACAGTTGGCAAACTGAACCAGGCATTAAAGGAGATGCAGAAAGTGGCACGAATAAATGGACGAAAGGAAGAAGGGGACAAACTCAGCATAGAGGTGAGGAAATGAATAGGCTAAAACAAAAGGCTGTAATACATGGAACTTATGTGCGTGCCTCTCACCCTGTGATTGCCAGAGGGAAGACTGACACACAGAAACATACCATAGAGTGAACTCACACACCTCTTCTCCAGAGAGGAAACACACACACACACACACACACACACACACACACACACACACACACACGGGTAAATAATGGATTTTTTCGATTATTGGCAATTCCAAAAAGTTGTGAAAAAAAATTGTTTCAGGTCAAACTGAAAACAAATTTTTTCAACGTTTTTGGCAAATCGAAAGGGAAAATGTTCAGTTCAGGCCAAATTTTCATTCACCATGAAATGACACTTTTTTATTTTGAGCATTTTTTAACATTTACAAAAAATATTTATATAAAATTAAAGGAAATTTCAAAACAAAAATTTGCTTCAAATAAAAAAATCAAAACATTTCATTTAAAAAATGTCAAAATAAAACATTTCAATTTGCTGATTGTTTTTTTTTTAAAGTTTCCAAAACAATTTGGTAAAATTGACACAAATTTGCAATTTGTTTTGGTGTCACCAAATCTGCATTTTTCACTGAAAAAAGTTTCAACCAAAACATTTTGTCCAGTTCTAGACAGGGACACATGAACGCTTGGTGCCAAGAGGGTAATAAATATATAAACTCCCAAGCCCAGAAATCAAGTCCTATAGTTCAGCTATAGCTGTTGTAAAATAATAGCAATAAAGAATCCAAATAAAACATATCCAGGCTTTAACAACTGCAGTAAAAGAGACAGTCAGGTGTGCTGACAGGGTGATCCCCTTAGAAATCTAGCACATGGATTGCTGTCTGGAAATGTAGGTTGCTAAAGGGGATGTTGGAATGGGAATTCTAGCATCTGAACCTCTAAGGTGCTGAGAGACCTCATAGGATGCGCTCTTCCGATCCGTAGGAGGCATTCAGTGCCTCGCACAATGCCCTAAACAAGGAGCCCTGTGCTATGATAGGCCCACTGGAATTTGCACTTCCTGCTCTATGCCTCTTCCCTCAGCTACCTGCATCTCCCAGTGGTAGCCAGGGGTACTGCAGCCTGAAGACTGGCTTCCCCAGTGGTGGCACTCAATATTGCTGCAGCTCCAGACCTCAGGGGTTTACATGGATAGCAAGAATCCCCCAAGTTATAACTGTAAGGATTTAAATAACCAAGGGTTTGGGGAAGCTATAAACTCTCCTGTGTCTCTTCCGCATAGGACTTGAGAGCAAGCCTGCAAAAAGAAATGTCCTCAGCTAAATCCACCCACACAGCTGCTGATCTGCTGCGCACACAGTCTGTACGTAGGATATCCTGCTGCCTGTGCTTCGTATGGTAGGTGGTTTCATTCAGATGCAGAGGGAGACAAGGAGGGTGGAAGGGCAGAAAATAAACCAGGGGTGTTTATTATGATGGTACGACCAGCTGAGATCCGAACGCTGTTGTGCTTGGTGCTGTACAGTAGGACGAGACAGGGCCAGGCCCTACCTTCAAGAGTTTACAATCTAAATAGACCAGAGGTAGGATTATTGTCCCCATTTTTACAGAAGGGGAACTGAAGCACAGAGACACTAAGTGACTTGCTGAAGGTCATACAAGGAAGTCTGTGACAGAGGGGAATTGAACCGAGGTCTTCCAAGTCCCAGGTTACAGAGCATTTTACAGCACTCCCAGTGGCAACAGGCAGTACTGCACCCTGCAGACTATTTCCATTGTACCATGCATTTTTGTGTCGCCAATGACAGGTTCTCCACCAGCTTTGCCTATTATGGGCTGGCCATGGATCTGCAGAATTTTGGGGTCAGCATTTACCTCATCCAAGTGGTATACGGAGCTGTTGACATCCCTGCAAAGCTGATTGGTTTCTTCATGATCAGTTTCATTGGCCGGAGAGTCACCCAGGCTTCTGCTCTCATCCTTGCAGGGCTTGCGATCCTGGCCAACATATTTGTGCCACAAGGTGAGGCCCTGGTGCACTATCGATCTGCATGCTCTGATTTTAATCAGCATGTATTAGCATGTATATACATTTAGCATACATAGAATTTAATTAGCATATATGCAAGATACAGCAAGAGTGATGTTGCAAGAATGGTCTATAAAAGCGATGTCTGTATATTAAAGGTGGCTGAAAATGTTTTCATCCAAACTGTTTTTCAACAGAAAATTGGGGGGTTGGCTAAACTAAGTTTTATGTGAAAGGCATCAACTTCACACCGAAAATTTCAACTTTTCAGTAACAAAATGAACACCCATGGCACTTCTCCCACCCTCCAAATTTTAAATCTGAAATGCTGGGGTCCCTAGCCAGACTACATCTCCCATAATGCCATGCAGCTGCCATGATTCACCACTTCCCCTCTCTTTACTTCCCTGCACTGGTTCCTTCTTCTCTATCATATCAAATATAAGCTACTTGTCTTCACTCTCAAGACCTTTCATGACCTATCCCTACCTGCCCTAACAGCTCTCATTCAGTATTAAAAGATCGACTCCAATCAGTCCATGATATCAGTTTCTATCACCCACTTGTTACATTTTCAAACAAACACCTTTGTGCTTTCCCCCATGCTGCACCTCATGTTTGGGAAAAGTTCCCCATAAGCATCAGCAAAATTAACACAATATCCTCCTTCAAAACAATCCTTAAAACTCCCTCTGCCTTGAAGCCTACAAAAAACTTGACAATGGTTAGGCTGCTGGTGTGCTGAAACCACAGCCTATCATGCTGACCAGTAGTGTCTCATTGTTTCCTTGTGTTACTCCATGGTGAACCAAGGGTCACCCAATGAAATCAATAAGCAGCAGATTTAAAACAAACACAAGGCAGGACTTCTTCACACAACGCACAATAAACCTGGGGAACTCATTGCCAGGGGATGCTGTGAAGGCCAAAACTATAACTGAGTTCCAAAAAGAATTGGGTAAGTTCATGGAGGACAGGTCCATCAATGACTACTAGCCAAGATGGTCAGGGACACAATCCCAGGTTCTGGGTGTCCTAAGCCTCTAAATTGCCAGAAGCTGGAAGTGGATGACAGGGTATGGATCACTTGATAATTGCCCTGGTCTGTTCATTCCCTCCAAAACATCAGACATTGCCACTGTCAGAAGACAGGATACTGGGCTAGATGGATCATTGGTCTGACCCAGTATGGCCGTTCTCAGATATTTATCTGTCTGTATCCTGTCATCACTTGTCTTATACTTAGATTGCCAGCTCTTTGGGACAGGGACTGTCTCTTTCCTGGCCCATGACTGGGGCTCCTAGACACTATGATAATACTAATAATAAATAATATGGTGAGGCCACAGTGCAGCCTGGAGATATAATCTGACAATTCAAAAGCAGGACAACAATTAATTTTCAGTAAAAAAGACATTTTTCTTGGAAATTACGTTTTGACCAAAAAAAAATTCAACCTGTTGTAATTACTGACTCTTTTTACAGAGTTTGGGGCGGGGAGGACTCAAGGACAGAGAGATTAAGGACTGTGTTTGCATGTCTACATTGTGCCAAGAGCTGAGCCCCAGCAGCACCTATAGATGTCATCCTTTCCCTCCCCCTAGATCTGCAGACCCTGCGCACTCTTTTGGCTGTGTTTGGAAAAGGTTGCCTGGCTGCCTCATTCAACTGTGCCTTCCTCTACACAGGAGAGCTCTACCCCACCGTGATTAGGTATGTAGACGCAAACACCCCTTAAGGAGTCCTATCTGGGCTGCTGGTCTGTGCTGCAGTTTTCACCCTGCATGGTTAACCTCAAGGAGATGGCAATGACAGAATGGCAGCAAGAGCTCTGGTCAGCTGAGCCACTGGGTTTCCTACAGCTGTTAGGAGATGCAAATCAAAACGAATCTATTGGATAAGGCCAGACTGAATGAATGTCTAGGAAGGAGTATGGCAGAAAGAGATCTAGGGGTCATAGTGGACCACAAGCTTAATATGAGTCAACAGTGTGATACTGTTGCAAAAAAAGCAAACATGATTCTGGGATGCATTAACAGGTGTGTTGTAAACAAGACATGAGAAGTCATTCTTCCGCTCTACTCTGCGCTGGTTAGGCCTCAACTGGAGTATTGTGCCCAGTTCTGGGCACCGCATTTCAAGAAAGATGTGGAGAAATTGGAGAGGGTCCAGAGAAGAGCAATGAGAATGATTAAAGGTCTTGAGAACATGACCTATGAAGGAAGGCTGAAGGAATTGGGTTTGTTTAGTTTGGAAAAGAGAAGACTGAGAGGGGACATGATAGCAGTTTTCAGGTATCTAAAAGGGTGTCATCAGGAGGAGGGAGAAAACTTGTTCACCTTAGCCTCCAATGACAGAACAAGAAGCAATGGGCTTAAACTGCAGCAAGGGAGATTTAGGTTGGACATTAGGAAAAAGTTCCTAACTGTCAGGGTAGTTAAACACTGGAATAGATTGCCTAGGGAAGTTGTGGAATCTCCATCTCTGGAGATATTTAAGAGTAGGTTAGATAAATGTCTATCAGGGATGGTCTAGACAGTATTTGGTCCTGCCATGAGGGCAGGGGACTGGACTCGATGACCTCTCGAGGTCCCTTCCAGTCCTAGAGTCTATGAGTCTATGAGCATATCTTATTCTACGGCTTTCTGACAGGACGCTGCAGACAGGCAGGTTAGAGATTAGATTAGATATGCAAGTTGTGAATAAACAACATGGAGATTGTACCTCAGAAAAGGCAAACTCAGCTCAAGGCCGGTTCCCAGCCACTGATTGTTATCTTCCCAGCCCCTGACTGTTCTCTCTCCACGGCAGACAGACCGGAATGGGGTTTGTGAACACCCTGGCTCGGGTGGGCGGCATAGTGGCCCCACTTGTGCAAATGACCAGTGAGTACTTGCCGTCCCTGCCGCTGATCATCTATGGAGCTGCCCCTATTGTATCCGGCATCACCACCTGCTTCCTACCTGAGACACGTAACATGCCATTGCCGGACACCATAGAAGATGTTGAGAGGCAGTGAGTAATTTCTGCGACCATTCCGGACAGCTAGTGGAGAGGAAGTACGGCCAGCTGGCTAGTGCAATGGGCTGGGGATCAGAGAGATGGGATCTATTTCTAGCTCCATCAGCCTGAGCTTAGGCAAGCCCCTTCCCCTCTCTATGCCTATTTCCCAGCACATCCTTTGTCTAGTTAGATGTTAAGCTCTTCAGGGTCTGTCTCTTAGTATGAGTCTGTGCAGCACAATGGGGCCCTGACCTCACCAGGGTCTGTGTAGCACCCAGCACAATGGCGCCCTGATCTCAATGAGCATGTGTGTAATCAGGTGTTATCAGTGAGCGGGGCTCAGTTTTCAATGGAGTCCTTCAAAAAATGTAAACACTAGCTTGAGCTCCAACCCAGAAATCTGGAAAACTGTACACACCACCCTTGGCAGATAATACTTCCCCACTTGCAAGCACTGAGTGTAAGGGTTAAAAAAAAAAGCTTTATGAGGGTGGGGGAAGGGGACAACAGAACCAACTTGAGAAAGCCAGCAATTAATAAATCCACACCCCCCCCAACACACACACACACACCGAGTATTTTGGCAGTGATCCCAGCCTCAGGCCTCCTTTCACAGTTGTGAGTGGCTCAGACATTCCAGCCACTTCCCTTCTCAGCATCATCAATCACAGTTTACTGCCCAGGGCTGGTGAGTCCACAAATTCTGGCTGTGCTGCCTGCACTGCCACCAGACCCAGTTCACATAATTTCAGCTCTGCTTGCTAGGCAGAGAGGTCTGCACCAGAGTCCCTCAGATACACGGCTGCTACTCTGTCCAGCTACCACACTGCCCTGCCCACAGCTAACAGGAGCCTCTCTCCTTTTTTCATGAGGCTCCCTTACCCAACGGTGCCTGCCTGTGGTGTTGGTCAGGATGACCCCCTCGCTCACCATGATTGGTGCTGTTCATTTGTGCTTTCATTTCCCAACAGGGTCAACAGCATTTTATTGCTGCCAGACTCAAAACTTAAACTATATTTTAACCCAAATGCCCACAAATTAGCACAGAACTGAAATGCAAATGAGGCCTGGCTCATTCGGTCATTTCTCTTTCCTCATCAACAGATGCTTGCAGAGACCTCCCATCCCATGGTGCCCCTGTCCATCTGGAGCTCTTAAGCAGCTCTGGTGTCAAACAGGTGTCAACAGTCAGCTCCCTCCTCCCTAGGGCTTCAGGCCACAAGGATTAGAGGCATAACACCCAGCACAGAGGGCCCCGATCTCAGTCGGGGTCTGTGCAGCACCTGGCACAATGGGGCCCTGATCTCAGTCAGAGTCTGTGCAGCGCCTGGAGCAATGGGGGCCTCAATCTCAGTCACGGTCTGTGCAGTGCCTAGCACACTGGGGCCCTGATCTCAGTCAGGGTCTGTGCAGCACCTGGCACAATGGGGCCCTGATCTCATTCAGGGTCTATGGGGCCCTTACTGGGGGTTGTCTTCAGGCACTATCATAATGCAAAGTATGGGCCATAAGAGGGAAAGTGACATGCCCAAAGTCACTAACTCACTGAGTTAGTGGCAGGGCTGGGATTGCCATCAGTTCTCACTCTCTCATCCTGTTCTTTAGATCAGCACTTCTCAATGTTTTCTATATCAGGACTCTGCACTGGCATCTAGCCAGGACTGGAGCTGGTTGTGAATTTTCCAAAGAAACCTTTTTTTGGTTGGAAAATGCCAATTTGTCAAAAACAAAGCTGTTTGTGGGAAAGTATCAGTGTTGGTGAATTGAAAAACATTTTTTAAAAGAATTTTTTCAACATTTTCAAAACAAAAATAAAGTGGTTTTCTGGTTTGAAATGATTTTCCACTCAGAAATTTAAGCTAACGGTAAGAAAAACAAATTAAATAAGAACTTTATCAAAATCAAAACAAAATGTTTCAAAAGTGTTGAAATGAAACATTTTAATTGCTTCAAAATGAATTGTTTTCAGTTTCTTTATTTCTGACAATTTTTGAGGTTTTGACTTCTCAGCCCAGTTGGGGACAGGAAAATTTTTCAAAACTCAAATATATTCATAGGACATGACAATCATTCCCCTTGCCCCCACCCGAGCCAAGACCCTGACTCCTACATGGGAAGGAGAAGGTGATCTTGACCCATTGACACCTGTTCTTTGCTCGCCTAGGGGTCCCAACTCCAGGGCCTCTAGGTGGAATCCATGCTGCATTATGGGGGGTGGGGGAGGTAAAAGGGAGATAGTGTAATTCACAGAGCTATTGGGAGGTTTAGCTAATCCCTTTGTACAGAGTCATGACTTGCTGTGATGAAAAGGTGAAAAGAAAGGCAGCGTTGATATATAATCATGTGGTCTCTTCTTATTCCCTTACAGGAGAAGGTCCAGAGTGATTACAGATGTAGGACGGGAAGACAAGGTTCCGCTGAAAGCCTCCAGATTGGAACCACTCAAGGAAATAATTTAAGGAGAAAAACTAAACAGACTCTAGGTCTTGATAACCAATTAGTCAGATTAAAATCAAACACCCTTGTCTTTTACCGGCTCAGGTCAGAGATTGCTTCTGTGGGAGGGGTATTCATGAGACATTATATCAGCCTTTTGTACCCACTTTCAGAAAAACTAATAAAGTCAACTGTGCCTCCAAAGGTACAAGCCGTGGCTCCTAACATGAGGTGGCAGCGTAAGACTGGACACAGCATTGGGCTGGAAGTCAAACAACCTGGATTCTGATCCTGGCTCAACCAGTGACATTGGACATGTGTCTATTGCTCTTCCCACAGCGAAACCAGTGTGAACAAACCACGCTGGTCCAGTTGGGTCCCAGATAACAGTGTCTATTTAACAGGGCTAGCCAGAAAACGGGAATTCTGTTTAGCACAATAATTTCAGAGGTTTCATATCAGAACAAAACCAAGACCCTTCAAAACATTTCATGGAAACAGAGAGCTCCATCCCAGAAGAGATAATAGCTCAGGCAAAGTAGCAACCTAAACCTTGTTCTTCTAACAAGTTCCCTAACAACCAGGCTAGTAAGTCAGTGCTTCTCACTCTCTGCAGGGACTTGAACCTGACTCTTCATGACTGCTGAGTACCCTGGCCATCAGATTTTTCTGGGGTGTGCCTCGCTCACTCTCTCATTTTGATCAGAAATTCCATCCTGGACCTGAGAAACCCTTCTGACAAAACTTTGGTAGAAACCAAAAAGTTTTGGTTTTGACAAATTGGCAATTTCCCACAGAAAATTCTCACTCAGCTCTTCTCTTTAGTACATGCAGCCATTCAAAGCCTAGCTACATAGATACCATTGCTCTGAGTGGCTTTGAAAATACAGAACCCAGCGAAAGCCTTTAGAGGGATCACAGACTAGTTAATTCTGCTTTATTCCTGTACACTACACTCTGCAAGTCACTTCCCCACTCCATGCCTCAGTTTTCCCTCCCACACTTTGTCTATTTAGATTACAAGATTTTCAGGGCAGGGACAGCACCCTACACAGTGGGATCGTGATTTCTTATTGCTACTGAAATATGCATAAAACCTTACCTGTTTAGAGGAGGTTCTGCACAAAGGAGTTCTGAGTATGGTAGAAACACATTACAGTCCAGGGCCATGCTGCCATGCAGTGAGAGAGCTTATCAAACAGAAGTTCATGTATGTCCCAGGCTCCAGTTTCCCAGGCTGACAATTTGCATCAGACCCATAGTGGAAGGCAGAGGAAGAACAAATGCGGGTCCAAAAAGGAAGTGTTTAGCCCGGTCCACAATCAAGCCACACCCACAAATAAGTCCCACCCTCTTGAGATACAGATGTCACTCAAAGTCAAGGTGACCATGTTTTCGATACCTCCAGCCAGGGCTTTTTCATGGCAATGTTGTTTTAGGGTCATACGTGAGACAAAGTTATTCATATTACAGGAGGGCTCAAAGGCCCTAACAAGAAGGGCCCCATTGGTTAGGCACTGCACATACACATAGCGAGGGCCAGCCTCTGCTCTAGAGAGCTCATAATCTAAACAGACAAAGGGTGGGAGGGGAAACAAAGGTACAGAAAGAGGAAGTGACTCACCCAAGGTCACGCACCAGGCCAATGGCAGAGCTGGGACTATAACCCAGGTGAGTGCCCTATTCACTAGACCACATTGCTTCTAAAAAACACCCTTTAAAAAAATACCTGTGCTGGCGTCATTGCTAGAATGGGTCAGAAATGGGGGTGGTTCCAGGAGAAAATGTTGACACTTGTGGGAAAAGCAGGGAACTGAACCCACAACTCCCAAACCCCTGGCTTATAGCCTAACCAGGAGAACAGCACAACCACTTTACTCACATGTCAGTTGCATCCCAAATACTTGTCCCACTGCACTATTAGTATTATAACGTGAGGCCCCAGTCAGAGATCAGGGCCCCACTGCACTAGGAATGTGGAATAAATGAGACATTCCTTGCTACAAAGAACTTACAGTCTTAGCATAGGACAAGAGACAACAACGGCTTCCACCAAAGAACATGCTACAGGGCAGGAAAAATGGCAGATGTTTCAGTTACAGGTCTGGATTGGACCTTTTGGGGGGGGTCAATTCCTGCCTCCCCAAAGATGCTGTGTGTGACCTCGGACAAGTCACAGAGGGTAGCAAAAGCTCGTAAGTTGCATAGGAAGTTAAGTCCCATTTTCAGAAGTGACTCAAACACTTAGGAGCCTGAGACCCCATGACTTCCATAGAGACTTGAGCTCTTGAGTGCCTAATTCCCTTTTGAAAATGAAACTACAATGATTTAAGTCACTTCAAATGCTAAGTGGAGCAACTCCGAGATACCTTTAAAACTCTGGGCCTTAGTATCCTTGTTTCTCCATCTGGAAAAGATGGTTAATTAACCTTCCTTTGTCTATTTACATCGTGAGTTCTTCAGACCAAGGGCTGTCTCTTACTAAGTGTGCCCGGCACAATGGGACCCTGATCTCAGTCAGAGTCAGTGCAACATCCAGCACGGCAGGGCCTGCATCTCAGATAGCATCAGCTGGTTTCTGGCAGCATCTGGCATAACAAGGCCTTGATCTTGGTCAGGGTCTCTGCAGCACACGGCACAATGGGGCCCTGATCTCGGTCAGAGTCTAGCCCAATGGAGCGCGATATCTCTCAGGTCTGTGCAGTGCCCAGCACCTGCAAGGGCCCCACTCTTGGTCAGGATCTGTGCAGCGCCTGGCACAATGGGGTCTTTAGACACTGCTGTACTACAAATCATAATTACACAAGGAGGAGGTAACAGTAAGACAATCGTGCTTAGGAAAAAAACACTGCATTCACAGCACACCAACTCCCTGGAAAAGCAGCAAAGTGTCCTGTGGCACCTTATAGACTAACAGAAGTTTTGGAGCATGAGCTTTCGTGGGTGAATACCCACTTCGTCAGATGCATGTCCCTGGAATTACTCCAATGGCTCAGGGTGAATTTTGTCCCAGATACCAACATCTCTTGTGGACAACTGACTGCATCAAAGGACTTGCTGGACTGGCTTTTACACTCACCTGATGTTGTTACCCAGGACTATTACTATTACTCTTAAGTACTGTGTGTATTATAGTAGTACCTAGAAGACACAACCAAGATCAGGACTGCAACATTATTTATTTCTATTGTGGTAGGCCGAGGAGTACCAGCAACAGACCAGGAGGCCATTGCATTATGCACTAGACCAGTGGTTTTCAAACTGCGGGTCGTGACCCAGTACTGGGTCGCAGAATGTAAGGCATTGGGTTGTGGCGGCTCTGGTCAGCACTGCCGCCTGGGCCACTGAAAGTCCTGTCAGTGGTACAGCCCGGCTAAGGCTGGCTCGTCCCTATCTGTTCTGACACCTTGCTAAGCCCTAGAAGTGGCCAGCAGCAGGTTCGGCTCCTAGGCAGGGGGGCCATGGGGCTCCGTGCGCTGCCCCCACCCCAAGCACCGGCTCCACACTCCCATTGGCTGGGAACTGGCCAATGGGAGCTGGAGGGGATGCCTGCGGGCAAAAGCCATGCGAACCTGCTTGCACGCCTCCGCCTAGGAGCCAGACCTGCTGCTTGCTGCTTCCGGGGCACAGCACGGTCCATGGTGCCAGGACAGGCAGGAAGCCTGCCTTAGCATCCCCGCTGCGCAGCTGATCAGGAGCTGCCCAAGGTAATCTCACACCTCAACCCCATGCCCCAATCCCCTGCCTCACCCTTGAGCCCCCCCAAACCCAGCACCCCTTTCTGCACCCCAAACCCCTCATCCCTGGTCCCACCCCAGAGCCTGCACCCCAAGCCCAGAGCCCTGACCCCGTCCCGCACCCTGAACCCCTCATTCCCAGCCCCACCCCACAGCCCTAAACCCTGCACCCAAACCTTCTGCCCCCGCCCTGAGCCCCTCCAACACCCCAAGCCCCTCATCCCCAGCTCTGTTGGGTTGCGGGCATCAACCATTTTCTTCAACTGGGTCACCAGAAAAAAAGTTTTAAAACCATTGCATTAGACAAACACAGAACAAAGAGATGGTTCGGGCTCCAAAGAGCTTCCAATCTAAGAGCAGACAATCAATGAGGCAGCCCCCTCCCAGTTTAAACAGACAATGAAAAGAAGTGAATTGCCCAGCAGCAGAACCAGGGATAGAAGCCAGGTCTGCTTTCTCTAAGCCAGCGCTGCAGGCACTTCCTTAACCTTTTCCCACAGCCATTCTCGTTGTCCTCCCATCGCTCCCATGGATTTATGCAGTTTCTACCCTATCTTTATCCAGCAATTTGCCTCCACGTGGACCCCATCACTCCTTCATCACCAGCCAGCTTCGATGAAGCGCATATGGAGTTAGAGCCTCAGCTGACATAAACCTATTGTCTTCAGTGGGGCCATGTTGATTTACTCCAGCTCAGGATTTGGTCCCATGAGTCATCTTTTCAGCACCCGGCACAGTGGGGGCCCTGATCTTGGTCAGGGTCTGTGCAGTGCCTGCAGGGGCAGTTCTAGCCATTTCGCCGCCCCAAGCACGGCAGCACGCCGTGGGGGGCGCTCTGCCGGTTGCCGGTCCTGCGGCTCCGGTGGACCTCCCACAGACGTGCGTGCGGATGCTTCACCGAAGCAACGGGACCAGCGGACCCTCCACAGGGACGCCTGCGGGAGGTCCACCAGAGCCACCTGCCGCCCTCCCAGCGACCGGCAGAGCGCCCCCCGTGGCATGCCATCCCGAGCACGCGCTTGGTGTGCTGGAGCCTGGAGCCACCCCTGAGTGCCTGGCAGAATGGGCCCCCCGTCTCAGTTGGGGTCTGTGCAGCGCCTGGCAGAATGGGTCCCCCGTCTCAGTTGGGGTCTGTGCAGCGCCTGACAGAATGGGCCCCTTGTCTCAGTTGGGGTCTGTGCAGTGCCTGACAGAATGGGCCCCTCGTCTCAGTTGGGGTCTGTGCAGTGCCTGATACAATGGAATAATAGTCTGAGTTGGAGCCTCTAACTGCAATGCCAATAATAATCAACCAGTGCAAAGCAGGCTTGGTGCCCTTGTGTACTGGAGGCCTAATGCTTTCCAAACACTGCCCTTTGTCCCACATTTACTGAATCAGGAGATTTTGTCTCCCTTTCCCTTCAAGCTAATCCCTCAAACCCAGAGTAGAACTTTAACCCAAGTAAGATGATTATGGTTTACATAACCCACACAAGCACCCATTTAACCCAATCAGTTTCCTAAAGCTCCCCCACCCCCATTACCACCACGACACATACACAGTTTCCAGCATCCCAAAAAGAAACAGTCCAGCTGAGGTGATCCAAGTTAACACCACAAGTTGCTCAGATCTTCTTCCAACAGACTGGGATCCCCGCTGAGACCCCAGATCTTGGGGTGGATGCCAGGTTGATAGCGGTTTCAACGTTGTAGGCAAGAATTTAGTGGGGTTGTGATAAAGGGAACTTTTTTCTGAGACAATAAGACTGAACTTTCCCATGCAGCCATCCAAGTTTTGCTTTTCTCCTGTAGGAAGTGGCTGGCTATAGCTGTCGTGCTTTGACAGATCTCTAAAGAGAGCTGGAACTTTTGTAGGAGGTGCTCTTTCCAAATGCAACTCCATTTGTGAAACTCATTTAAGTCCTCAGGAGGCGAGTTAACAGTGGATCCGTTCGTCATGAGTTTTGCCGAACTCCTAGACAGCATTGGCGGCATGGGCCGCTTTCAAATCATCCATGTGGCTTTGCTTGTTATCCCTGTTTTAATGACAGCCTCTCATAACCTTCTGCAGAATTTTTCTGCTGCTGTCCCAAGACATCACTGCCAGATCCGTGTCCCTGCCAACAGCACGGGTGGTACAAACATGACTCAAAGGCTGAGCACCAAAGAGCTCTTGAGGATCTCCATCCCCATGGATGGGGACTGGGAGCCGGAGAAGTGTCGCCAGTTCATCACCACCCAGTGGCAGCTCCTAAGTCCCAACGCCACCGTCGCGAACGAGACAGAGATGGAAACAGAGCCATGCACAGATGGGTGGACCTACGACAAGAGCATCTTCACCAACACCATCATTATGGAGGTAAGGAAGGGCCTAAAGCACTCACCACTGCTCAGTGAAACCCTGCATTGCTTGGGTGTTATTGATCAATATTTACATCTGATTGCACAGGAGCAGGAGGAAGTGTGGTCCAGCCAGTGAACTGTGACTTGGGTTCAATTCCTGTCTCTGAACCATTCCTACTCTGTGACCTTAGGCAAATTATGGGATTTGCCCAACTGGATCAGATCCAAGGCCCATTCAGCCCAGTCTCCTGTCTTGGACAATGGCCAGCAGCAGATGCTTCAGAGACAGGTGTAAGAACCCTGCAGTAACCCCATGTAAGATAACCTGTCCCGTACACAGGTCTCATCCTGATCTTTAATAGTTGGAGATCGACTCAAGCGCTGAAGTACCAGGTTTAATATCCCTCCCAGAAGGCTTGTTGTTGTTGTTATGATTACTCTGGATGTTTTTTGATATCCATAGAAATGTCTAATCCCTCTTAAAATCTTGTTAACCTCTTCCCCTCAATGACTTCATGTGGCAGTGAGTTCCACAGGCTAATCCCACATCATGTGAAAAAGTGTATTTCCTCTCATCAGTTTTGAGCTCCCGTATATTAATTGCATTGAACATCCTCTTGTTATGAGACAGGAAGAACAGATGCTCCTGATCTGCTGCGTCTCTCCCACTCGTCCTTTTATAGACTTTTATTCTGTCCCCTTTAATTCATCTCCTTTGCAAGGTAAATGATCCCAGTCCTTTCAATCTCTCTCCACAAGAGAGCGTCTCAGGCTCTTGCTCATTCTTGTTGTCCTCCAATGAACCCCTTTTAGTTCTGCAATATCCTTTGTGAGACGGGGTGACTAGGTCTGCACCCAGCAATCTCTTCATCTCTCTGTCCCTCACATTCCCATATCAGTAAAACATGGATAATTCTTCCTTTCTCCCACCTGTGTCTATTTGGAATGTAAACCCTTAAGGGTGGGGGCTATCTTTTACTGTGTTTGCATGTTTTAATTTTTAATAATGGAGATATACCTATCTCCTACAACTGGAAGGGATCCCCAAAGGTCATCAAGTCCAGCCCCCTGCCTTCACTATCAGGACCAAGTACTGATTTTGCCCCTTGCTGGAGCTTCTACCTGCTGCTAAAACAGAAAATAATAATGTCATATGTGATGAGACACTGTTGGTCTCCATGCCTTCTGCTCCTATTATTTACTGACAATTTGTCCTGGGAAGGAACATTCAGATTATCAAAGGGGATTCTGGTAACTGTTTGCCAGATGGTTAGGAATGGCTGTAGCTGGATATAATCAAACTCAGCCCTTCCCATGATTCAAACAGCTTTACAAACTTGTCCACTGCTGTGAGCTAAGTGTGTAGTAATACCATTAACTCCATTTTACAGATGGGAAACTGAGGCACGAGGTGGTGACGTGACTTGCCCAAGGTCACAGTTGTGTCAACCAAAGAACTGGCTACAGAACCCAGGAGTCCCAGGCTTTCAGTCCTACTCCTGTAACCCCTAGAATCACACAAGCTGCCTTAGAACCCAGGAATCCCAGTCCTAGTGCTCCAGGCACTAGAACATTCTCCTTCCAAGTGCCAGGAGCAGAACCCAGGAAACCTGATGCCCAGTCTCTGTTTAACCACTAGACCTCTCTCTCCTCCCACAGCTGTGGATAGAACCCAGCAATCCTGACTCCCAGCCCCTCACTCTATCCTACTAGACCCCACTCCTCCACAAGAGCTTGGACTAAAACCCTGGAGTCCTTAGGCCCAGTCCCTACTTTAACCAATACACGTAATTCCACAGTTTGGAATTATGACCTGCAATGCTCTGCTCTAACCACTAGGCAACACCATGCAGCTGCATAACAGTAAATACCCAATACTAAGATGGTCGTTTATTTAAATATCCACCAGTAGTTATATCACTCACACATGTGACCTCATACAAGCTGTGAGCCACCCCGTTAACAAATCCACTGACACAGCAAAGCACTGTTTGCTTGTTTAACCAATGCTGAGCTGCAGGACTGCACACAGAGAAACTTCCCTGCCCTTGACAATTCTCAGATTGTTGGTTAGTTAAATATTTACTCGCAATTTAAAAAAATATATAAATACAAAGCAGGGATTAATTTTATTTTAAATGTAACCTTATTTACCAAATGCAGTGGTGCCAATAAAATCATTATTGTTATTAAAATATCTGTAGTGCCTCGAGATCCCAACTAAGAGCAGGACCCCCTTGTGCCAGGCACTGCACAGACCCTGACTGAGATAGGGGCCCCCATTGTGCCAGGCAATGCACAGACACAGTGAGAGAAACAGTCCCTACCCTGAAGAGCCAACAATCTAAACAGACAGTGGGTGGGAGGGGAAACAACTTACCCAAGATCACACAGCAGGTCAGCCAGAGAGCCTACACCAGAACCCAGCTCTCCCGAGTCCCAGGCCAGCACATTGTCACTAGGCCACCTTTCCTCTGCTTCAAGGGTTTCTGGTGCTCAAAGCTATTGGTGGGGGTGCAGGAGCAGAGGCAGCAGCCCTCGTGACCTCTTGCTCTATGCCTCCTCCTTTTGCTACCTGCAGCCTGAGGCACTCCACCTCCCACTGGCAGCAAGCAGTACTGCACCCTGAAGTCCATCAACCACCTAATATGATCATTACAGAACTGCTGGGGATAATTCCCCTTAGCCCAGAGGTTCTCAAATAGGGGTCGGGACCCCTCAGGGGGTTGCAAGGTTATTATATGGGGGGTCGTGAGCTGTCAGCCTGCACCCCAAACCCCGCTTTGCATCCAGCATTTATAATGGTGTTAAATATATTAAAAAGTGTTTTTAATTTATAAGCGGGGTCGTACTCAAGAGGCTTGCTGTGTGAAAGAGGTCATCAGTGCAAAAGTTTGAGAACCACTGCCTTAGCCCCTAGAAACCAGCCATCCCAGCTCTCCATTATACCCTTGTCTGCTAAGTTAAATACTCCCCCCATCCATAACATTGGCTGTTTCCGCCTTGTGTGGGTATGAGCGGCTTGTTATGACAATGTCTTGACCCTCTTTCCTCCCCCGCCTGCAGTGGGACCTGGTGTGTAACCTGCGGACGCTCGGACAGATGGCTCAGTCAATTTACATGGCTGGGGTGCTGGTGGGAGCGCTTGTGTTTGGAAGCTTAGCAGACAGGTGGGTCTCTGAAAGGCTCTTCCTTCTCTCAGCAGCCATGAAGTGAATGGTATCTGCTGGAGCTAAGGGCAAAAGTCCAGGCAGTGAACTGAATATTTAAATTTTGACTTCAGAGATGAGGTTTACCCATGGGGCAGAATAATCCCAGAGTCTAATAGCCTAGTGTGTCCAGATGCAAAGCTGGAGTAAACCAGCATCACTCCCCTGGAGTCAGCGGGGCCAGATTCCTAGCTCGTGTAAATCGGCAGCACTCATTGGTGCCAACAAGCATTTTTCTATTGTATTCAATGAGCATTGGATGAGGCCCACTCATACCAGCTGAGGATCTGACCCACGGCCTGGCAGTTGCTACATTTTCCTTTGCTTATGTTCATCCTCTTCCTCCTAGTTGCATTCCCTCTCCCTGCATGATCGTGTGCCCATTGAAGTCAGGCACGACTCCCATTGTTTTCCATGCTGCAGTAGCCCAGAAAGCAACTCTTCTCAGTGCTTGCGGTTTACCCTTTCCCCTACACTTGAGATTGTGATCCACGTCCCCTTGTAGTCATTGCTTAGCCGCATTTAACTCATTTATAGCCTTGCCTTGTGGGTCAGTCCCTCCAGAGCCCTGGTCATTTGTGCTTGCTCTCCCCTGAGCACCTTACAGGCTAGGTCAGAACACACAGAGATTAGATTAGATAAAATAGATAATCTGTATCCCCGTGCCCAGGACTGAATGCAGATTGCCAGGTGTGGTCGCATCAGTGCTGTCCCCATCTATCCACAGGGTTCTGTGGCTCTGCATATACAGGAATCTATCAGTCACCAGACCCCAGCACAGCTATTAACATGCCTTCCTGTGGCACAGGTTCGGGCGGAAGGCTCTCCTGAGCTGGTCTTACCTGCAGATGGCTGTCTCGGGCACCTGCACTGCCTTCTCGCCCAATTTCACCGCATACTGCATCTTTCGCTTCCTGGTTGGGATGGCCCTTTCTGGGATCATCCTCAACTGTATGTCACTGGGTAAGGGACCTTCTTTCACTGCTCTTTGTTTTTAACCTGGGGAAATTCACCCTGGTTATAACTAACCTGCATTACGGTTGCTCCTAGGAGACCCCAGCACAATGCGCACATTATTTCTGGTATGACAGTAGCACCTAGAAGCCCCATTCTGGTGTGTGCATAATTAGAAGTGTTGCAGTAGCACCTTAATGACCCAGCATAGTGTGCATATTAGGAATATTACAGTAGCACCTACAGGCCCTTACGAAGATCAGGGCCACATTAGATTGGACAGGTTATTAGTAGTATTATAATAGCACCCAGAGGCACTAAGTAAAATCAGGGGCTCATTACAGTCTGTGCAGTAGCATCTAGCAGCCCTAAGATCTGGTCCCCATTATGCGACGCACTGGATGTCTACCTCCCCCTTTGTGTCTGCTGCGCAGAGGATATAACTCTGCTCCAGCCACAGAGCCCTGCTTAACGGACAGCCACCATCTTAGTGACTTGGGGCTGGGCACTGACCCAGAGAACCTCCGAGCTAATGAGGTCTTTAGCTCAGCCCATAGAGACTCATGCACGCAGCTCTAGGTTACATGTGCACATAGTGAGACTGTCCCGGCCCCAAAGAGCTTATAATAGACAAAGGAAGAATTATTGTCCCCATTTTATAGACGAGTGTTCAGAGGGGTTTGACTTTCCCACCATCACACAGGGATCCTGTGCCAGAGCCAGGAACCAAACCCAGCTCACCTGAGTCCCCCTGAGAGGCCAACCTACCTCTCAAGCCCCAGCAGCCCTCATTAACTGGGAGAGCTGTGAAGCTGCTGTCCTATTTCTCATGACCTCTACCTCCCACCCCCCTGCTCCCTGAAAGACAAGTTTTGCCGCAACAAGTATCATGTGTGAACAGCGCATTGTTGGCAGGAGCACGCTTCTGATGACAGCGCAAACGCCGCTTATTGGAGATAGAAGGGTTTTTTAATCAGCAAGAGAGCCAACAAACAGTGGCTACACTGCACGACTTTTAGCAGCACGGTTGTGGCGACACAGCCATGTCGCTAAATGCTGTATAGTGTAGACATAACCTAAGTCAGGGTTTCTCAACAGGGGTCGCCGCTTCTGTTGGGAAAGCCCCTGATGGGATGGGACGGTGTGTTTACCTGCCCCGTCCGCAGGTCCAGCTGATCGTGGCTCCGACTGGCTGTGGATCACTGCTCCGGGCCAATGGGAGCTGCTGGAAGCGGCAGCCAGTATGTCCTTCAGCCCTCGCCACTTCCAGCAGCTCCCATTGGCCCGGAGCAGCGATCTCAAACCGAATTTGCAAATAGTTTTGGTCAACCTGAACCTGTATTTTTCAGTAAATAAACTGTAAGTCCAAAACATTTTGCCCAGCTCTTGTATTAACCCCTTTGGTCTGGGTGCCTTCCTTTCTAGTTGTTGAGTGGGTGCCAATCAATGTACGGACCATAGCCGGCACAGTGGTGGGATACTGCGCTACCATTGGGCAGATTGTTCTTGCAGGCTTGGCATATGCCCTCCCGGACTGGCGCTGGTTACAATTCACCGCATCTATGCCCTTCTTCATCTTCTTTCTCTACTCCTGGTAAGTGCACTGCTGATAGGTTCACAGGGCTAGATTCTGATCTCACTCTTAGATACCCATCTAATTTAGCTGTGATTGGCTACACAGCCTAATGCCCTCATTGTCTGCAGCTGTCTTTACTATGTAAAGGAACTTGACTGGTCCTGAAAGAATGTGCTGGGCACACCAGTTGGCTTTACCAAGGTCTGTGACTGTCTTTGGATCCAAGGCAGTCATTTGTACCTGTCAGTGCAGAAAATGCATATGTTCAAGGGCTAGTACTGGAGAAGCTCAAACTCAGCTGGGAGCTGTAGGTCCTACTATAATGGAAATAACAACAACTTGGTGGAGCTTCTCTGTGTTTGCAACAGTGTAACAACTTCTCAGAATCTTCCCCACAAGCTCTTAGCTCTACCCACCCCCATGAGCCGCAAATTCCTACAAAGAGAACCCAATTGGAAAGAAGGAAGCACTCCATTGTTTCTTGGCATTGTTGCTCATTTTGCAGGTGGTTTGCAGAGTCCGCTCGCTGGCTGGTTCTATCAGGAAAACCAGACCGAGCAGTGCAGGTGCTTAAGAAAGTTGCTCAGATAAATAGAAAAAAAGAAGAAGGAGACAAGCTCGATACTGAGGTAAAGAGATGAATGGAATTGCTGCACCATCAAAAGAAACCACAGATAATCATATCTTATGTGCAATAAGGATGGTTACCCTGAGGACTTAAGTGATGTATAGGCTTGCAGCTGGCCCTCTGAACTGTATGATGCACTAGGGTCAGAAGTGCCCAGGATGCACCACCTCATCTCTCCAAGATGGTGCATTGTGGGAGATATAGTCCAACCAGGGAGCCTGGCCTGTAGAGAAGAATGGGAGCATGAGACCCCTGAATTACAACTTCCATGAGCCACCATGGCAGCATTCCCAAACAGAAATATTTCCATTTCTAGTCTGTTTCAGTATTTGAATTTTCACTGAAAATTTGAAATTTTGCATGGGAAAAAAACTCCCACAATTTCTGTCCAGATTTATTCATGAATCATTGCATGATACTCATGCATTTAGCAGTAGAATTGGTCAGGAATTTTCCAACTAAAATCCACAAATTTCTCATTTTGAAAAGTTTTTGGAAAAAAGTTTCAAAATTCCCATTTCAAACATTTTTTAAAAGAAAAATTCAATATTTTCAGTTTCAACATTTTTGCTAATTATAGTTTAAAAAATTAAATAGAAAAAATGTCAAAATTGAAATAAAACGTTTCGAAAATGTCAAAATAATGTTTCAATTGATTCAAACTCCTTTTTTTTTTCATACTGTCCATTTGTGCAAATTTTTGAGGCTGTCTTCTCATGCTGATCTGGGATCAGAAAAATGTGAGATCTCCAAAATTTTCCTGGGATGGGAAAACCGTTTCCCACCCAGCTCTCTGGCAGCTTTCTCGTGCATGCCATTAGCTCAGGTCAAACCTTATCTAGTAGAGCGAGAGAGTGAACAAGACAATTCTGTCTTAAAATTTGTCCCAAGACATCGTGTATGAGGCTGGGATCTAGAAGTCCATGGGGATAAACGTCACCCTGGCATTTAAATAACATGCATAAAATTTCATTGTGGAGCTGCACAACATTTGATGGCTATGCACAGATTATATTAAGGTGAAATTCATCCCTGAGTTAGCACAAGTTCTGTGCAGCACTTAAATCCCATCTAAACTATGTTTTTAAAGACTTAAATGTAACAACTGGTACATAAGTTTTGTGCTGCACAAGAATTAATTTCACCTTGAGAGGAGTGTTGGGGATTCTGCAATATACTGTGGGCCAGCTGATGTTTTTGTTTACCCTGCTGTAAATCCAGAGTCAAAGGAGTTATTCCAAATTTACACTGGTGCAACTGAGAGCAGAATACACCCCTCAAACTTTGTCATTCAGTCCATTTAGGCTTTGGCAGCCAGGTGCTCAGCTAGAGTAAATCAGCATAGTTAATGTGTCTATGTCGATTTATATCAGCTGAGGAGCTGGTTCATGGACTCACAGATTTTAAGGCCATTAGACCATTAGTTTGACCTCCTGCATAACACAGGCCATAGAATTTCATCCAGTTACTATGTATTGAGCCCAGTAACTTATGTTTGACTAAAGCATCTTCCAGGAAGGCAGACAGAGACAGATGACATCAAGAGATAGGGAATGCACACTTCTCTTGGGAGTTTGTTTCAATGGTTAGTCATCTTCCCTGTTAACATTTTTTGCTTTATTTCTAATCTGAATTTGTCTGGCTTCAGCTTCCAGCCACTGGTTCTTGGTCTGCCTTTCACTTTCTTGAGAGTCCTTTAATACTTGGTATTTTCTTCCCAGGATTATGCCCTGTAATCAAGTCACCTCTTGATCTTCCTTCTGATAAGATAAACAGATTGAGCTCCTTCAGTCGCTCACTCTAAGGCATTCTTTCCAGCCCTCAAATCATCATTCATAGATTTTAAGGCCAAAACAAGGGACCACCAGATCATCTAGCCAGACATGCCATATATTTCAGGCCACAGAATTTCATCCAGTTACTTCTGTACTGAGCCCAATAACTCCTCTAGCCATATCCAAATACAAGCTTCTCAAGGTCATCTGAATAACCACACTTTCTGATCTGGGATATTTGCTGACATTAATTTAATATATAGATGATATAAATCTAGCATGCTTCCAATGATGCTTAAATTCTGGCCCCAGTCCAGTGATCAAAATCAGACTACACATTTGTTAGCCTTTTGTGCCGGAATTCTGATTTCTAATTCATTCCAAAGGACAAGAGTCTGTTGTTTTTCCAACCTGAAAATCATTGTCATTAATACCCTGGTAAAGTCCCATGATTCTGACTTGCAGAAAGAAGCAGTTTCATTTGCAAAAGTAAACCTCTTAAGATGTGCAGAAAGATAAGACTGTGAGGTCTTAGCACTAATAAGAATTCTGATGCTCACACCAATGGACTGAACTAAGATTAGTAATTCCTGCCCTTTCATGATCTCAGCTGCTTGTTTCTCAAAGATAAAGAGACAGAAATGCCTTTGGGTACAAACTATGCTACTTGTATTTCACAATAGATTGCAGCGTGTTTCAATACTAACAGTTCTATCATGTTAAGACAATGGCTTACGAGGTGTGGGGCTGAGCAGGGGGCACTCTCTCCTTGGAATCCATGGAAGCCCTGATGCCCTAGTGCCATGCTAGGGAACACTGTGTTACAAGGAGTAAGATGGGGGGCCCCAGCAGGGGGCGCTGTCCCCTCACAGTCAGTGCTGACCCCAGTGACCCACCATGATTCACTGGAGGTGCAAATATGTGGTCAGTTAAGGTCCCTCGGCCCTTTTCCAAATGGGGTTAGTTACCCCAGGGATAAAGCTGCCCTCACTTCAGTGGCATTTAGGCTAGAGCACAAGGGAGAATTTCAGCTTTAACACTTCAGACCAAATTATCTCAGGACTAATGCCCCAGGAAAACCCACCGAAGTCAAATTATCTTCATCTTCTGTCCTAAGGTTGAGTAGCATTATTATGAGCTGTTAAACAGCTTCTGCTTTCCAACCCAGAGCATTTCAGTGGTGGATGAAGTCATCCGATCTATCTGCATACATACCCCTCCATCTGTATCTATCTAAGTTCATATGTAACTGGATGAACATATTTAAAAAAATCAGGAAAGAAAAGTCTGTGTGTTCTGCTTTTCTCTTCAGTCTGTGTTAGGATCACTTCAGCGTTGTGCCAGCTCCTGTAGCCAAGCGAGAGCTCTCAGATGGTCACTAGAGGGGGATGCAGGATTGGTTGTATGTTTTCTTCTGTGCTGAGCTCACCCACATTCCTGGTCTGCTTTTGTTTCCTCTAAATGGAATGGTGCAAACATTTTAAAACAGCTCCTTGGCTGTCACAGGAATTGCCTGACTGGATTAGCCCAGTAATCTGTGTAACCTAGTATCCAGTCTCTGATAGTAGCTAGCATGGAGTCCCATTCCAGGCTCTGGGAGAAGAGCAGGGTCTAGCGGTCAGAGATGGAGGAGGCTGGGAATCAGGATTCCTGGGTTCCATTCCCAACTTTGGGAGGGGAGCGATGCCTACTGGTTAGAGCTAGGAACTGGGAATCAAGACTTCTGGGTTCTCATCCTATCTCAAACACTGGCAGACTATTCTTTATCCATCCGTTATTTTGTAGCCCTTTATCAGGTCCCCTCTTGCTGTGGTAAACATTCCCAATCCTTTCAGTCTCCTGGGAGTCTTTCCAGAGCTCTAATCATTCGCATCGCGCATCTTTGTCTCCCCTCACCGCATATTTCTGCTACACCCTATGGGCCAGATCCTCAGCTTCATTGTCAATTGACTTCAATAGCGCAACAACTGGCTTATACCAGCTGGGGATCTGGCCCCATTTTCTCCAATGGAGCATATCAAATGTGCTGAGCACAATGAGGAGGGTGCAGTAGGATAATACGCCAGAATTATTTTTCTTATTGTCTCTTCCCCCTAGGTCTTGAAATCCAACATGCAGAAGGAGATGGCTTTGGCACAGTCTTCCTACACATTGTACAGTTTGGTCCGCACACCCAACGTACGCAGGATATCCTGCTGCATATCTAGTGTCTGGTAGGTGTGCTCTATTCTTTCTTTCTAACCCCGAGGCCCCAGTGCAGCACTAGGGGGTGCTGTGCTGCAGGGAGAGAGGTGGGGGGCTCAGTAGGGGGCACCCTCTCCTCAGAGTCAGTGCAGAACCCAATGCCGACCATGATTCGTTGGAGGCCAGTCAAGATCCCACTGTCCCTTTTCCCATCTGAGTTAGTTATACCAGGGATAAATCTGGCCCCATTGTATATTTACATCCCACCCTCCAATGACCATTCACAGGTTTGCCACCAGCTTTGCCTTCTATGGCTTGGCCATGGACCTGCAGCACTTCGGCTTCAACATTTATCTCATCCAGGTGGCTTTTGGCTCCATTGACATCCCGGCCAAGCTGGGCGCTGCCATCGGGATGAGCTTCATTGGCCGGCGCTTCACCCAGGCAGCTTCCGTCATCCTGGCAGGGCTGGCGATCCTGGCCAACATATTTGTGCCACGAGGTGGGCATTCAGGGTGCAGCAGCCAAGGGAGGGACAGGGCTGAATGAAGATTACCTGGGACTCTAGTCATACCATGAGATGGGACAACCTACTCCGAAGATGATCTCCCCCTGGCCACAGCCCTCACAGCCCAAATCCACCCCTATGGCCATACCACCAGGGGCCTCCCCTGACCCAATACCCCGCCCCAGGGGTCTTCTCTGGCTCATGGCCCCACCCTCACAATCCAACCTCACCTCATGGCCCTCCATCTTCGGCTGAACCTCTCCCACACAGCTGAAGTCCTCTCCACAGCCTTGCCCCCATAGCCAAAACTAACCTCATGGCCTTACCTCCCCACAGCTATGCCTCTCCTCCACATCCCACCACTGCATGACCCGACCTCGACCCCCACAGCCCAACCCTGACCTATGGCCCCGTGTCTCCTTGAAGTGGCAGAGGGAGTGATCCGCTTGGGAGCAGAACAAGAGTATCATGGGAGATGTTGTCCAGTCAGGGAGCCAGGCCCACAAAGGAGAATGGAGACAAGAAGCAAATGAACTACAACTCCCATGTGGCACTAGAATAGCATCAAAATATTTCAACTTTTGAGTGTTCATTTTTTGACACATAAAAAAATGATATTGTCTGTGGGAGGTAGACACACTCTGTGAAAACTTTGTTTGGTTGAAAACCCCAATTTTCCATCAAAAAAACAGTTTTGATGGAAAATTTCTGACCATCCCTAATGTAGACATCTCTTTTATAGATCATAGTGTTACTCTGGCCATATCTCAGATACATATTGTATATAGGCACAGAGTGACCAGCCTTGGCCAGGACTGTTTCAGCAACTGATCCCCCCCATGACTGCTACCAGCACCGACCATTAACTCTCATCTTTTTATGTCCCCCCACAAGAGCTGAAGGCCTTACGTACATCCCTGGCAGTGCTTGGAAAAGGATGCTTAGCCTCTTCCTTTAACTGTTTGTACCTCTACACTGGCGAGCTGTACCCAACAGTCATCAGGTACCTACTGCACAAACTCATCTATTTCTGCGTTAGATTAAAATCTACCCAATGCTTTACTCAAGTTAGGGGGTCAGAGCTTTACTCAAGACAGGGCTCCTCAGGTGCAGCTGGAACCAGAGCTCTGAATTTCCATTCCAAAGGAAGTTCCAACATTTCAAAATTTCTTTTGAGATGAAAATCCCAAAAAATTTCATTTCAGAAATATCTGAACAACCTTATTGAAACTCAGGTTATTGGGTTCAACACGGGGTAACTGGGTGAAATTTAACAACTCGTGTTATACCAGAGGTCAGACTAGAAGATCTACTGGTCCCTTTGCGCCTTTAACTCTATGAACATTTCAGTAAGGACTTATCAAAACAGTAACTGATTTATCATTTCAACTAGTATATCACATTCTATTATATAAACCACTCGTAGCAATGTAGAGCTGGAAGGGACCTCAAGAGGTCATCTAGTCTATTCCCCCATGCTGAGGCAGGATTAAGTATACCTACACCACCCCTGACAGGTATCTGTCTAACTTCTTTAAAAAAAATGAAGAACGGGGATTCCACAACCTCCTTTGGTAACCTGTTCCTATCCTTAGAGTTTGAAAGTTTTTTCCTAAAACCCAACCTGAATCTCCCATGCTGCAAACTAAACTGACTCCTTGTCCTAACCTTGGTGGACATGGAGAACAATTGATTCTCCTCTTTATAACAACTATTTACATATTTGAAGACTTATGTGTTTTCCCCATTCCCCTGCCTCCAGTCTTCTCTAGACTAAACATGCCCAGTTCTACCCACCTTTCCTCATATGTCAGGTTTTCTAAACCGCTGATCATTTTTGTTGGTCTCCTGTGGACTCTCTCCAAGACACAGTACTCCAGCTGAGGCATCACCAGAGCCAAGTAGAGTGGAACAATTGCCTCCTGTTCCTTACATACAACATTCCTGTTGCATCCCAGAATCACACTGGCCTTTTTCACAACATCACGTCACTGTTGATGCACATTCAACGTATGATCCACTATAACCCTCAGATCATTTTCAGCAGTACGACCACCTAGCCATCAATTCATCATTTTGTATATGTGCTTTGATTTTTCCATCTTGCATGCAGTTGTCACAGATCACCTGGCCCTTTAAGGATAATTGAGCTCAGCCACACCTGCACCAGATTAGCTAGCCCCCGCCTTAGCTGGTCCTGGTCAGATGTTGGAAGGACTGTGTGGAAGGCCCTGAGCAAGGCTCTGAAGGAAACTGTGAAAGGTTCCATGGAAGGAGTCTGGGCTGTGTCCCACAGCCAAAGACAGACCGAAGGGTAACCCAGAAAGGACTGGGAACTGAGTCTGATGGGTGGGCTAAAGGGGACCCCAAGTGGGGACAAAGAACTTTTGATTGTGTTTGAACTTCTGTTACCTCAAGGGATGATTGAACCCTGAGTGAGCCAGCCAGAGGGCTGAGCCATGTGAACCCCCAGGAGAGACAGGAAAGCCAGAGGAGGAGGAAACTGAGGCAGAGAATGATTGCAGAACCACACTCAAGCAGCATGGGGTGCTACAAGGCAGGCATGTCCCATGACAGTAGTACTTGTCCTTATTGAATTTCATCTTACTGATTAATATAATAATCAAAATGATAAATCAGTTATCATTTCAGTAAGTCCCTATTGAACCGTTTTGATAAAGTCTGTTCAATATTTCCAAGCCCTGCACTTTCCATATATCTGATTAGGTAAAGAACGCACCTGGAGGGGAGGAGGTTTCTTTCCTTTCATTGGCTGGGGGAGGGAAATAGGTGAGCCAATCGACCTCTGCCCTCCCCCACCCCCAATGTAAGGCTTCTCTTGTTCCCATTCTTGGGCTCCCCAGGCCCCACCAGGGCAAAAAGAAAAACAACAAAGCCCTTCGACCTCACTTAAATGAAATGTTTCAATCGTTTTTCATTGAAAATTTTGACTAAATCATTATGTTCCCATTAAATATTTCATTTTTGTTAAATCAGTATTTTCCAATGGCAAACTGTTCCGGTGGAAAATTTTCCCTCAGTTCTAGTCTTAGGCCTAAAGTAACATTTTCTGAATGACCTAAGTCCCATTTTCAAAACTTTCTCCCTGTTAAAAATGTGCACTTTGTTTCCAGTTTGAATCGGTCTAGCGCCAACACCCAGCCCTTGGATCTCTCATTTGCCCTTTTTCTGATGCCTCAAAGGATGCATCTCATCTAGGAGATCACTTCTCCTCACCTAGGTATTTACAGACTATAACTCTATTGTACAGCATCAGCCTTCCTGTCACAGTGAGTCCTGACCTCAGTATGGGGATAGCCTCAAAGATTAAAGTCAACCCCAAAACATTTAGTTTTGATCCCTCTCTACCCTGACAGAAATTTTTTTTTAAATTAGCAAAAATGTGACCTTTTTCCCACAGAAAAATTCGCTTTTGCAGAAACTGCATTTCCTGTTGAAGGGAAGTTCCTAACCGGCTGTAGAAATAAGGAAAGCCGGTTCTGATCAAAGGCCATTTCTGAGCAGACCAAGGGGAGAAAAAAGTCCATGAGCAGACTGAGCCTGGTCTTTTCCAGAATCAGTCCAATAGTATCATGATTTTATGATTTCTTCTTTAAAGGTTGTTTTCTACACTTGCAGACAGACCGGCATGGGGCTTGGAAGCACCATGGCTCGCGTGGGCGGCATAGTAGCTCCGGTGGTAAGGTTGACGGGGGAATATTTCCCATACTTCCCACCAATTATATATGGGACAGCTCCTATAATCTCAGGCATCGCTGCTATATTCCTGCCAGAGACCCTCAATGTGCCATTGCCTGACACCATAGAAGAAGTGGAGAGAGGGTTAGTTCACTTTCACTTCATTTTGATTGTGTCCTCTCCTACAGTAGTTAGTCTGAGCTTTCTCTCTCTCATATAAATGGGAAGAAATTGCCTTTGATTCAATATAACTACACTATAGTAAGAGAAGAACTGACACCTCCCACATTAACAGCAGCATGGGTTAGTGCTGGACTGAGAGTCAGGATACTGGGTTTCACTCCCATCGCTCTGTGCTCCTGTTTCCCCTCCCACTCTTTGTCTATTCTTCCTTTTTAGATCATAAGATCTTTAGGGCAGGGACTGTCTCCTATTACATGTCTGTCCAGCACCTGACCCAATGGGGTCCTGGTCTCAGTTAGGGTGGGTAAATAAGCCAGAGCTCAACTGGAGTCAACATGTCCATATCCCCAGTCGGTGTAAATTGGTTGTAGTGCCACTGAAGTGAATGAGGCCAGATTCCCAGGTGGTGTAAATAGATGAAGCTCAGTTGGAGGCAATGGGCCAGATCACCAGCTGGTGAAAATTGGACATATCTCCATTGAAGTTAGTGGCCAGCTGTGGCCTTAGGCCAATTCAAAACAGCAGAGGATCTGGCTCAATATTTATTTGTGTGTGTGTGTGTGTCTCTCTCTTTTTTTTAAAAGGAAAAGGGCCAGAGACCTAAAGAATGACGAGCAAAAGGAGAAGATTCTTCTGCAGACAATGGGGTCGGCAATGCTGCAGGAAGCCTGATGGTGTGATGCAAGAGGGGGCCCCTTGGGTTAGGTAGTCCTCTGCTCAGAGTGTCACCCACGTTTCTGTACACAGCAGTACACTCACAGAGCCTGGCTCTGTGCAGTGCTGCAGAGCAGAGAGAGGTTGCAGGGGAGTCATAACAAATAAATGGCAGATTCCTCAGTCTTTAAAATATCTCTCTCACACTACACGCGTGCGCACACACTCCGATACTCGCACTCATAGATACACTGACTCGTGTGCATGTTCACACTTACACTCATGCATACACCCAGTCCCATTCACACCGTCACACACACGCTCACACATACACACTCATTCACTCAGGCAGATGTTCTCACACATTCCTGCTCACACACACTTGCAACAAACACATAGGTCGGCACTGTTAGAAGGCTCCCTCCCTTTCCACCACAGCTGATTAACACTCGACCTCCTGCCATCTGACAATAAGTTGGTTCCCAACCCAAATCTCATAAACAGCTGTGTTTTATGGAAAACTCACCCTATAAATCTAATGGCTGTGGATGGAATGTGTTTCATTCAGCTCCCATTGTAGAGAGGCCCATGGCCATTTTTCACATACCTGAATACCAGAGCCCTTGGGTCAGAGGAAATGTTTAAACAATTTCAATTACCATCACGTCTGTTTCCATGGGGCGTAAACAGAACACTCATGCTGCCTAATAAATGCCGACTCCTGTTAAGGCGGTAGTCTGGGATGACCCATTCATCTCCTGCCCATGGTATCACCACCTCTCCAATGGAGGACTCCCATTATGGCTCTGTATCTGCTGAAGGGTTCAATCTTTTAGCCCTAAAATTATCTTCATCCCAGATGGGACAGAAAGTTTGGACCATATTCGTGGCTGGTGTAAATGGGCAGAGCTCCACTGACTTCAGTGGAGTGATGCCCCTTTACACTAGGCTGGGCATCTGGCCCCTTTACGCCAAAGAAACTTTGCCCAATTTACACCAGCTGGGGATCTGGCTGTACTGTTGCCAATGGAGTGACACCAACTGAGGATCTGCTCCATTAATTCCAGTGGAGCTATGGCTGATTTACATCAGCTGGGGATCTGGCCCGATTGCCTCCAGTTGAGCTACAGGTCTAGTCCTGACTCAGAGAGGTTGAATGATTAGCGCAGTGGGGGAAGGGAAGTCAGGACTTCTGGAACATAGTCCCCTCCCAGCTCTGGGAAGCAAACAGGTTACAGCACAGTTGAGACTGGGAATCAAGACTCTTGGGTACTATTTCTGGTTATGGGAAGGGAGTGGGATCTAGTAGATTAGAAAGGGGGGTGCTAGGAGTCAGGATTTCTGGATTCTACTGCCAGCTCTGGGACACAGGGGTCTAGTGCAGGGTTCTGCAACCTGCGGCATGTGAGCTGATTTTTAGTGGCACTCTGCTGCCAGCCAGGGTCCTGGCCGCCTGCCCCACTCATCCCGCTGCCGGCCTGGATGGACAGAATCCTGGGCCAGCAGCAGCCTGAGCGGGGCCGGTGGATGGAACATCAGCCCGCTGCTGGTCTGGGGTTGCATCCGCCGGTCCCTGCCAGCCTAGGTCCCGGCCACTGGCCCTGCTCAGCTCGCTGCCAGTCTGGGGTTCCATCCGCCAACCCCTGTAAATGTAAAATGTATTACTGGCATGCAAAGCCTTCAATTACAGTAAATAAATGAACACTTGGCACACCACTTCTCAAAGGCTGCCAACCCCTGGTCTAGTGGTTAGAGCAGATAGGGCTAGGAGTCAGGACTTCTGGGTCTATTCCTGATTCTATCTCTGGCCTCTGTGTAGTCTAAGTGGGTAGAACAACGGGCATTTCCTCCACTCCTTGGGACAGTATCAGTGTATGATACTGAGCCTGGCCTGGCAAAATAACTCTGTTGTTCTGCATTGTATCAGACCTGGATCCATAGCTCTTGGTTTAATGCAAATAGAGAGGATGCATTTGGGACCCAAGTTCAATAAATTATAAAGCACTCAGGGAACAGTTCATCCACTCCATTCTCTGGGCTGGATGAACATGTCTTATCCTATATCATTCTGTGTATAGAGGGTGCCCTGTGCTGTGGAATGAAATGAGCTGAGATCATTCCATTTTAAGCACCAGGCAGTTCCATATTAAAACAACACTGAGAGGAAGGAGGATTCCTAACCTGGCCAAACTCAACTATCCCCTGTTATTTCATGAAGTATTTTCATTGGAATATTATTTCAAATGTCAGTGCTTCAAATAAACATCCCAAAGGCCTTTCTATTTGGACTGCAGAGTTATTCAGGCAGGGACTGTCACCTAATGGTTAGAGTAGGCAGAGCTGGGATTCAGGATTTCTGGTGTCTATTTCCAACTTTGGAAAGGGAGTAGGATCTAGCAGTTGGAACAGGGGGCTGAAAGTCTGGATTTTGGGGTTCTGCTTCAGGAGGGAGCATGTGGTCTTAGTGTTTATGGCAGGAAAGCCTGGGACTGGGAGTCAAGACTCCTGGGTTCTGTTCCCTGCTCTGGGACAGAATGTGGTCTAATAATCAAGCAAGGGACTGCAACCAGGAATCAGATTCCTGGGTTCTACTGCCAGAGGCCAATGTGGTCTAGTAATGTCCTTCAAAGTGGGAGCTGGAAATCTGGGGTGTTTCACTTGCTGTCTCTGGGCCTCAAATTCTCCCCCTATAAATAGAGCTTTGAAATCCTTATATAAAAGAGATTACTACACAAGTGCTACAAATTGTTATGCTAATGCTATTTTTTAATCTCTAGAACAGACCCCTTGTAAGTATCTGAACCAGGTATTGAAAAAATAAACATATAATTTACCTGGGCCACAACTAAAGTGCTATGAGATCTGGTCTACAGATTATTTGTGTTACAGTAGCGCCTAGATCAGAGCCTCATGATGTGCGCATTATTAACCCTACAGCAGTGCCCAGAAGCCCTAATTGAGATCCGGGGGCTATTATGGTGAGTGTGCATTATTATTAGCATTACAGTAGCATCTATAGGCCTCAGTCAAGATTGGGGTCTCATTATGGTGTGTGCATTATTAGTAGTATTACTGTAGTACCTAGACAGCCCAGTCCATTAGCATTATGGTAGTATCCAAAAGCCCTAATTGAGATCATGGCCCATTATAGTGTGTGCATTATTAGTAGTACTGTGGTAGTATCTAGGGGGCCATACACTAGAGCAGGGCTGCATTATGGTGTGTGAATTAGTAGTAGTACTACAGTAGTATCTAGAGGCCCCACACTAGACCACTGTACTGGGTGCTGTGCAGCCATTCCCTGCCCCAATCTGTTTAAAGTCTGAATAGAGAAGACAAAAGGTGAACCAGAGGCAAATGACTTGCCCAAGGCCACACAGCAGATCAGTGTCAGTCAGCAGATGCAGGAACAGAACCCAGGTCCTCCTGATTTGTACTCTACTCTCCAGCCTACGCTGCTGCATAAATAAATAAGCACTCATCACATGAGCCTTTCAGCCACAATCACTTGCAAAGATACTAGCGAGGCTAATGTAGTCTATGCTGTATGAATAATCACACTCGTATTGGCAACTGCATACATAAACCAACTGTCAACTCTAAACAGCAGGCACATTCTAAGACAGCCAGCACTCTGAGCATCATATCCAGCAGAGGGAGTGGTGGAGATGCCTTTATTAAGAGTTTGTGAATTTAACCCTCACAAACTATGCCATAATCACCAAGCACTGGGAGAGATTTGCCAGTTCAAAGCAAGTGCTCAGAACAAGAGCCCAGAAACACAGAAGTAGATCTAAGCTCCCAGTTCTGGTGCTGCTCAGAAGAGTTGAATCGAGCTAGGACACAACCCACGTAAGTGAGCCTCTATTTCATTTAAATCGTTGGGAAGATGCTACATTTTCATTCCTCTTTTGACCTACTGAGTGCAGGAGGAAAGGGCTGTAAAAGGCAATCTTGCAAGTGAGTTGAAGCCACTGCAGAGAGACGGAGGACCAGGGTGTGCTGATGCTTATGTGCGGGAGAAAATTTAGCTCATATGGGAGGTGTCGGAGGCAGAAAAGATGGGGCAATTTTATTTTTGTGGATAACTTTCCAGGGCAAGCAATACCTGGAGAAAAGCAGCCTGCCATGGGATGGTTCAGCAGCTGATTCTTGCACTGTCAGTGCTGTGGTTACATTCTGACTTTAATGGCAGATCCTCTGATGGTAGAAATCAGCATCGCTCCATTAATTTTGATGGAGTTAAGCTGATTAGTACCAGAGCTGAGGACCTAGCCCTTGCTTTCTTCAGTGAAAGATGTGGTGAGTAGGAACGCAATCCATCAGGCAGTGGTGTGATCGGAAGGCAAAAATGTGCTTAAGACTGGATGAGAAACTGGTGCAACATCTTGCATTTAAAGTCTAAGCCTCTTTCTAACACATAGCAGTAAATGAACAGGGAATGGCACGTGTGAGACAAAATGCAATTTACTAGCTCCTGGATTTGTACATGATAACCATTAATTATTATTGCTGTGCAGAGAAGCATCATCTGAATGCACAGATAGGTGTTAGAGCTCCTGCTTCCGGGAGTTGAGTCAGAGCTAATGGTTAGAGGAGGGGGCTGGGAGTGAAAACTCCTGGATTTGATTCCCAACTGTGGGTGGGTAGTGGTCAGAGCAGGTGGTGGGGCGAGCTAAGAGTCAGGCCTCCTTAATTCTATCCTAGGTTTGGAAGGGAGCATGGGCCAGGTGATGAGAATGAGGGATCAGGACTTCTGGTTTCAAGTCTGGATGGTGTGAGGAAATATATTCTAGTGGTCACAGCAACAGACTGGGAGTCAGGATATCTGGGTTCTTCTCCCAGTTCTGGGAGGGGAGGGGCATCTAGATTAGAGTAGGGGCTCAGGACTTCTGTGTTCTCCTCCCAATTACATATGTATTATATTAATGTACTGTAACAAGGCTTTATAAAGCTTGTTAAAAGTTTTACAGTCAAAGAAATAAACCAAAATCTTTAGTCTGTTTCAAAGCTCTTCACCTAGGAGTAGATCTAGATGAATTCATGGCACATGGCTTACATTTTTCTTCCAATGTTTGCAGATGAAAAATACATAGAACCCAGTGCCAGAGCAGAGTTTAAAAAGCAAACTTTACAGCTAATTGTGAGAGTCTGTTTTCCCCATATCTCTCAGGCAGTAACATTAACCACCTGTCATCAGATTCACCCACACTCATTTTTCTCTTTCCTTCTGCTTTTTTTTAAATATATGAGCATGTAACTTGTGTTTCATAGAATGTTGTTATTTATAATTACTGTAATTTATAGAGCCCTCAGCTGAGATTCCCCATTGCGTGAAATCCTGCAGGGACTCCAACCAAGATCAGCACTCTAATTGTGCCAGGTGCTGCCCAGATCCTGACTGAAATCAGGGTCCCCAATTGTGCTAGGCACTACACAGACCCTGAGTGATATCGGGGCCCCCTGTGCCATACACAGGAGATAACATACAGTAAGAGTCCATCTCTGCCCTAAAGATCTTATCATCTCATAAAGAAAGTCAAAGGATGGAAGGGGAAACTGAGGCAGAGAGCGTGGACGGGGAAACTGAGGCAAGGAGAACAGAAGGGGCTTGCCCAAGATCACGCAGCAGCTTAGCAACAGAGCTAGGATTAAAACCCAGCTCCTCTGATGTCCAGTCCAGCGCCCTATCCACTAGGTACACTGCCTCCATTTCTTGGCTGGTCTGGCAACATTTTGCTCAACACCTAAGACAACATTACTGAAGCCCTTGGAGTTAGCTGGGGTAAGGAAATTTGGCTCTCGCTCTTTGACATTCTATCAGAAACAACTTCTGAAAAATAGAGCCGGTGCTTAGTTACTTAGCACAAGAAAAAAGCAACAGCAGACCAGCCACAGAGGCAGAGAGAGGTAAAATAATTGTAGCATCTAATGAATCTAAATCATACGGAAGAAAAAACAGCAGATGATTCTAATAGATCTTACAAGAGCTAATAAATTAACCCCAATGAGACACAGCGTGAGAGAACCAAGTACGTTAATGCTTTTTCAATGCTAAGCATATTTAAAGGCTTTATTCTAAAGTTCAGTCAGGTCAAATCTATGATGCTCTACGGTGAACGTCTGCTATTATGGACATTATCCTCCCTCTGTCTGTCTTCTCTCTTCAGAATTCACTCTTCATGTATGACACCATCTTTTACTGTGCTTGTGCGGTGCTCAACACATTGGGCCTCCCCCCGCTTTCGGTGAGGCGGGTCTTCAATATAAATAATAATACATTATATTTAAAAAACAATACTCTCTACTCAAAGCCCTACTCCTAATACTTGTAGGTCAAGAAAGAATATAGAAAATAATTTGCCTGCAAAGGACAAGCAGTTAAATCCCAAGAGATTGGGCTATATTAAAGTGCTGTAAAGTTGTCCCTTTTGATGTATTAACCTGTTGCTTGCAAATCTTTTTCACTTATGGAAATGTTTGTTTTGAAAGCCCTAAAATTGCCAGCTCTTGCAGAATAATCTTTTAAGGCACTTAGCCAGCCAAATACAGTGTTACGAATATTACTAATGGAAAACGGTCTGAAAACAGCTGTGTATAATCCAGTGCTGTGAAATAGCAGGATACGATGGCTGAGGCCGGGGGGGAACGGGAAGGATAGGAGAGAAGCTGCCACTTTTCATAACAGTTTATGAAAGGATCATATTCGCAGCATTGGGAGATGGGAAAAGAAAAAACAAAGAGAGGATTTGCAGCTTGAGGGCACCTATCTAAGAGCACAATTGATAGACAGAGGATGGATAGGGGGGCTGATAGACAGATAAGGGAGGGCCTATGGGGACAGAAAGATGGGTAGCGGGATGTGTATGGAGACAGACAAAGATAAATGAGTGTGTATGTGGATGGAGAGACAGATGGGCACGTATGGGGATGGACAGACAGGTAGATGTGGCAGTGAGACTCTTTCCTATTACTGACCTTAGAATCCTCCATTCGTTTCTATTGGCTTTCATTATCCCCAGCACGTACTAATACAGGGCTAAATCATCCCCTGCTCAGGGACTAGGACAATTTGCCCACTGGGCAGAGGGGATAAAATGGGGTTTTCTCCCCACTCTGAAAAATTGGGGTGCTCAGAGAAGCCAAAGGCCACCTGCCACAGCAACCCCCAGGCTAGGTTTGCTGTGTGAGGGTGAGGCCAGCAAAATTTAAACTGGGCCCCAATTAGGCACAACACTTGTTTAACCTTCTTTCTATTGAGCAAAGCAGTGAAGTCCCAGAGAGTTCAATGGGATGTAAGTACTTTGCTGAACAAGGCTGGGATTACTCATGTGTTTTGGGGTACGCAGGTGACAAGAAATTTTTGAACTGGGGTGCAGGTGCTGAAGGCAAATGCTAAATGTCCGAGGGTCTCACACCACACTAAATAGCTCTCCCCTTCATTTTCTCACCCTCAGAGCCACTATCATTATCCCAGTCTCCACTGGGCAAACAGTTGTAAGAAACCACCATTCCGAGCAAGCAACCTAACTGGTCAGAGGAGAAGTGATTCACGCAGTACATCAATAGCAGAGGCAGGATTAGAACCCAGTTCTCTCAAGTGTCCACCCTGTCTTAACTTAGCAGCTTCCTAGACAAGGCACAACTGCATAATATCTGAGTGCCTTATAATCTTCAATGTATTTAGACTCACAGCACTTCTATGAAGTAATATTAGCCCCATTTGATATATGGGGAAACTGAGGCACAGAAAGGCTAAGGCCCAGATGCTCAAAGGCATTTAGGCACCTAACTCAAAAATTTAAATCTACTACTTGTGATATTCTGGGTCTCGTAACTTGTCCAGAATCATTACTATCAGAGTAAGGAATCAAACCCACATCTCTGGCAACCAACACTAACCCCCAGGCCATCCTTCCTCTGATCCCTTTGCACCCTTAATGAGCTCACAACCCAGGTAGACATGTTTAGTTTTCTGAACCTTTTCTGTAAGTCAGTCGCTCCAATGATTTAACACCACCACCTAGCTCTTTTCATCTTCAGGTCTTAGAGCACTTTCCAAAGGAAGGCAGTAGCATTTTCTCCATTTTACAAATGGGGAAACTGAGGCAAAGGGAGGGAAGCGAATTGCCCAAAGTCAGACCAGTGATAGAGCCAGGAACTGAATCTAGGTCCCTTAAGACCTACTGTAGTGATGTATGCACAAGGCCACACTGCTCTGTTTCAACATTTGTCTATTGCTTTTTCTCTCAGTTCCATCCAGCATATGTCCATCTGTTCGCTACTAACAGGACTGGAACGCAATCTTAATGTAAGCAGCAGGTAGCCAACATCACTTACATCTCAGTAAAACTTGGACTAACTTCATTGAGTTGAATTGAACTTCTCTCTAGATTTACAGCAGTGTAAATAAGATCAGAATCTGACCAAAAGACTCCAGTCAGTTATGTATAACATTTGGTGGGGGGACTAGGGAGAAGAGGAGAAATCATTAAAAAAAAAAAGAGGCAGCTCATTTCCCCATGGGGGGAGAATGGTCTTGTGACTAAGGCACTAGACTATGTCTCAAGAGACACATTCAATTCCTGGTTCTGCCAGAGACTCCATATGTGACACTAGGCAAGTCACTTGATCGCTCTCTGCCTTAGTTTCCCTGCTTGTAAAGTGGTAGTGGACGGAATGAGGCATTGTGATCTAGGATACAGAGCACTGAACTGGGACTGAGAAAACCTGGGTTCTATTCCTTGTTCTTCCATTGGCGTACTAGGTGACCTTGGGCCTACAAAGTTTCCCCATCTGTAAAATGGGGATGATACCAATAGTGTCCTCCTGTGTAAAGTGCTTTAGAGATCCACTGATGATAAGAAGGGGGTATTATTAGGTAATGAAAGTTCCTCTACTGAGATTATAAACCCTTTGTGGTGTGAAACCCCCAGGGACCATATATCTGGGCAGTGCCCAGCACCATGGCCCACAAAGCCATGATCTCAGAGCCCTGTCATGGTATTAACAACAACATCCTGACTGTCATCTCTACAGCCAAGATCCTCCAAGCAATTTAGGTGCCTAACTCCCATTGAAATCAATGAGTTAGAAATCTAAATACCTTTGAGGATTGGGACCATGGTGCCTCAGTGTCAGTGCACAAGGGGGGCAGAAATCACTGGCTATTAGCAGCAGGTGATACTAAAGAGGCTGATTTTAAAGATCCACAGCAAATCCTGTGGAAAAGTGTTGACCTTCCCAGCAAGTAAAGGCTTGGCTAATTAGTTCGATTAAGTCTCTGCCATGGAACTGTCAGGACTCCTTTGTATTAGGCAAACATGTCAAGAACAGGGGGCCCTGTCCCCTTTCGGGCACTTTAAACCCCTCTTAAAGCTGGCTGTGATGTCCAGCCAAACTCACTGCGACTAACTGGGATATGAAGCCCAGTGCACTGGTTGCAAGCAAGACCTGAGCAGCACTCCGGGGGGAGGTAATCTGCTTGTGCAAAGAGGCTCCTCTTCATTTGGGAGGCAGTGTGATTCAGGCAGTAGCTACGCAGTCAGAGACCTGACTCTGCTACTGATCTTGGGCAAATTACCTGGGTGTAGGTTTTCTAAAACAAGGGCCCAGATTTTCAACTCCTATTGTGTGACTTGCAGATGGGTTTTCCCAAGAGCTAAGCAACCAATCTGGTGCCTAAAGGAATCCAGTTCTGGCCTTTGTCTCATTGTGCCTCAGTTTACCTCCCCCGCAAAATTTGGGCCAGTGATACTGACCCACGTTCCCTGAGATAAGGGGGCCAGATACTCAGCTGGTGTAAATCAGCACTGTTTTCAGGAGAGCTATACTGCTTTACAGCAGCTGTGAGTTCCCAATAAGTGTCACTATTGGGAACAGCCTACAGCTTTGTCTGCACACTAATGCTGTACCACTTTCACTATACCTGTATAGCTAACTCTGTATAAAACCGCCCAGTACAGACACAGTTATAGCAAGATAAATATACATCTACAGTAGGCATGTGTGTGGACAACACACTAGACTTGAACTCAGGAGACCTGGATTCAGTTCCTGCCTATGGCACTGGCCTGCTAGGTGAATTTAGTTAGGCAAGTCATGTGCCACGCTCTGTGCCTCAGTTTCCCCATCTGTAAAAAGGAGATAATGATGCTGCCCTGCTTTGAGAAGTAGGCACCTTTATACCTGTATCATTGTACCCACAGTGGAGGTCTGCTCAGTGGGGCACCACAGATAGCAGTCAATGAGTGTGCTGCAGCCAGAGCTAACAGACATGGGTCTGTCAGCTTAGGCAGTGGATGCTCATGCTTTTAAGAACCAGAGTGTGGAGATTCGATTCCCTCTGACAGTGACCCACCCAGAAGCGCAGTGTTATAGGTACAATCATTATATGGGTAAGAACTCACACCCCTACCAGATTTAGTTATATCAGTACAGAGTTTGTGTGTTGACAAGGCCTAGGGGAATTCTTGGCCTCGTGACTGTTGGATATCAAAGAGTTAAACCTAAAAACAGTGCCAGGTTGTGTTTTTCTAAAGGAA